>NC_049986.1:2334356-2431210 GCF_000003815.2 Branchiostoma floridae
CAGCCCCTATAGAAAGGAGACAAGGAAGGTCCTTCAGCCCTATAGAAAGGAGACAGGGAAGGTCCTTCAGCACTAAGGACAGGGAATAGTGAAGGTCCTTCAGCACTAAGGACAGGGAACAGGGAAGGTCCTCCAGCACTATAGAAAGGAGACAGGGAAGGTCCTTCAGCACTATAAAAAGGAGACAGGGAAGGTCCTTCAGCACTATAGAAAGGAGACAGGGAAGGTCCTTCAGCACTAAGGACAGGGAACAGGGAAGGTCCTCCAGCACTATAGAAAGGAGACAGGGAAGGTCCTTCAGCACTAAGGACAGGGAACAGGGAAGGTCCTCCAGCACTATAGAAAGGAGACAGGGAAGGTCCTTCAACACTATAGAAAGGAGACATGGAAGGTCTTTCAGCACTAAGGACAGGGGGCAGTGAAGGTCTTTTAGCACTATGGACAGAGGAAATGAAGGTTATTCAGCACTAAGACAGGGAAGGTCCTTCAGCACTATGGACAGGGGACAGGAAATGTCTTTCAGCACTAAGGGCAGGGGACAGGGAAGGTCCGTCAGCACTAAAAACAGGGGACAGGGAAGGGCCTTCAGCACTAAGGATAGGAGACAGGGGAGGTCCTTCAGCACTAAGGACAGGGAACAGGGAAGGTCCTTCAGCACTAAGGACAGAGAAGGTCTTTCAGCACATAGGAGGGGGACAGGGAAGGTCCCTCAGCAATAAAAACAAATGTACAAGTAAGGTCCTTCAGCACCAAGGACAGGGAACGGTGGAGGTCCTATAGCACTTAGGACAGGGGACAAGGATGAATGAAGGTCCCTTAACACTAAGGACAAAGTAATGTGCCATTTACAATTTGATGTACATGTACATGATTTCCCACACAGGAGCACGGAGGGAACGTTCACTGGTGTGGGTAAGAAGGGCAATGCGAACGTGCAGATAGCCAGGATACTGCAGTATCTGGAGTGTCCACAGTACTTAAGGAAAGTCTTCTTCCCCAAGCATCAGGACCTACAGTATGCTGGTATGGCTTCTTATACTTAACTTATTTTTGCCATAACCATTTCTTATATCAGAATTTTTATCCCAGAAAGCATAGACAAATAACCATCAAGTACATTCTGTGTATACTAATGAAAATTACATTTTTTCAACGAAAATGTATTTCTTGCTTATTTATGTATTCTGTTATGTTTAACAAGCGTAGCAAAACTAGGTTGTGTGACACAAAGTATGGGTTTAGTAACACAAAGTAGCTTACAATTATACTTACAAACAAACAAATGAAGCTGTAGTTGTAAGAATTTTGGTTTGATTTACTTACATGGTGCTTTCTTCTCTGAGGACTTTAAGTACATGTATGTGAGGGTGTTGATAATGAAAACGTAATATATAGCAGTGCTCAAAATACCAACTTGCACACTTGCAAACACAAACAATATTTGTTTGGCACAACTAAATTTCACACAGCACAACCTGAAATTTTGCAGTTGGAATGCCACTTTTCCCTCACCTACGTGCAAAAGCTTTTGTATTTGTTTTTTGATTAGATAAGACATAAGTACTAGTTACATTTAACTGGAACAAAAGATACTGCATTTGTAGCTGATTTGAAGAAAGTAATAACTTGTGGGGCAACCTGAAATGTTGATGGCGCAACCTGGGTTTTGACTCAGGTTGTCGCTGGGCAACATGGCTGAAAAAAGTATTTTTAGCACTGTACAGTGTGCTTATGGATGATCATGAAGCTTGGTTTGTCACTAACACTCCTGATTTGTGCCCCCGGCCCCTCCCCCAGGCTTGTTGAACCCGCTGGACTGTCCCCACCATGTGTGTGAACATGAACTGTTTATAGATGAAGCTTGGTTTGTCACTAACACTCCTGAGTTGTGCCCCCCTCCCCCAGGCTTGTTGAACCCGCTGGACTGTCCCCACCATGTGTGTGAACTTGAACTGTTGATAGATGAAACTTGGTTTGTCACTAACACTCCTGAGTTGTGCCCCCTCCCCCAGGCTTGCTGAACCCCCTGGACTGTCCCCACCATGTTCATGAACATGAACTGTTTATAGATGAAGCTTGGTTTGTCACTAACACTCCTGAGTTGTGCCCCCCTCCCCCAGGCTTGCTGAACCCGCTGGACTGTCCCCACCATGTACGTGAACATGAGCTGAGTGAGTACAGGGAGGGGGTGGTGTTAGACAGGCCCACCAAGGAGGGGAAGGGGTCCTTCGTCAATGTGGGCATGAGAAGGGTAAGTCTCTGTCACTAGTTCACCTTTATCCACGAGGTAACCAATATCTGAACCAGGGTATTTGGGGATATCTTGTCGAAAGACTGTGGTTTCAAAGTCAACTGCAAAATGTTCAAAATGTTTCAGTGTGAAACTAGCAATTATAGCATCCCTTGAATTGATGTCCCTAAATAACCTGGATAAATAACCTTAATACAACGGACATAGGTCACTCCGTGGACAAAGGTGAACTAGCATTATATTAAAATGTATGAAAGGAAAGTCAGTTTGATTTTAGAGCTGAACACTCCTGATTCAGCATGCAAGATATTGGGTTTGTGTCATGGATTTGTAAAAGTGAAAGAAACATATTAGAATGAGATATTTCTTATTTGATATTTGTCTTATCGTGCATGTTTGTTGAGCTTGATCAACTTTAATCTATGCCTTTTTTCAGGTACAAGCATACTTATGTAAATCTTTGGCAGGCAAAGTCAGAAACACTTGACGATTTTTTTTAGGGAGAAAAAAGATTAGTGGAGTCAAAGAGTCATAGAATTATAATATTCCACTCCAAAAGGTATACAACTGATATACTGTAAATACTATAAATGCAGAAATTTTTGCGTTGGTTTTCGGTTATTGCGTTGCCAATTCACCATGAACCGTGAAACCATCACGAACGTTTTTCATAAGAGACTTCAATGCATGGTACTACCCAGAAATCAAAACCATCGCAAACAGTCCTTTTTTTCCACTGCCGCGAAGTTAAATCCCCGCAAGATTAAATGCATTTACAGTACTGTTTGAAGCGAATTATCTTTAAATATCCCAATACTGCTGAAATTGATGTCAATATGATAAACATGGACTTATTGCTAATGTTTTATTTTTCAGGAGGTTAGAATAGATAAGGTCCTCCAGCCAGGCCTGAGAGTGACAGTCCAGCTAGACGAGCCTGGAAACACAGTCTCCAGAGTGCTGACAGGAAAGGTGGTGTCCCCATCCGTGCCAAGGACTGAGGCAGGGCTATACTGGGGCTACACCGTGCGTCTGGCACCCAGTCTAGGAGCAGTCTTCACAGAGAGCCCCTTCAAGGGAGGCTACGACTTAACCATTGGGACGTCAGAGAGAGGGGAGTCCACAGACGAGGTCTTCTTACCATCTTTTAGGTAAGAAGCTGTGTATGGATATTTCATCATCCATGTCTTAGCCATAGATTTTAGCCTATGACATTAGTACTAAAAGCAGAGTAGGAAATGTGCACAATTTCTCCCCAACTTTACTTGACCACACCACTGTAATGACAAACAGTGATCTTGTTGTCAAGATATATTTCAACAGTTTCATGCCATTTTGGGGACAGATACAGTAGGGTATACGAGTTTGTACGATCGAGCTTCAATTCATTGAAATGTAAATAAGTACCACAACATGAGCCACCACCTGCCTGCTTTACTGATATGGAAAATGAATATAAATGCTGAATTACAACAGTGTGGTTATTTCCTTCCTACAGTCACCTTCTGATTGTGTTTGGAGGCCTGAAGGGTCTGGAGTACAGTGTGGAATGTGATGAAGCCCTGGACATTGCTGACGCTCGGGTCATGTTTCACTACTATCTCAACACCTGTCCCACCCAAGGCAGCCGCACTATCAGAACAGAGGTAAAGCCATACCAATTTAATTTCTTTATTCTCTAATTTGTAAAATACTGTAAATGAAATTTACATGACAAACTTTTCACAAGGAAGTAGGGTACTCATGTTCAAATTCAGATTTTGTTTCTGTAGAAAAATTGACATGCACGTTTTTGACCACTTTTTTCTTGCAAACAAAGGTGTGTTTATGAACATGATGCCATGGCTTGTAGCACACTCTGATTGGCTGATTTACTGCCTTGCTATCTGGGAAATTGCACATTTTAATGGTGACGTCAGTTATTGAGCGAATTAGGGAATGGGTTCTAGAGCGCTCATTCGATGGTACAGCCCATCCCTGCAAACAGACAGAGGGTGTTTCAGTTTTGGAATGCCTGTTCAATGAGTGCTTGAACCCATTCCTTAATTCACTCATGTGGGAATCAGCGCCCACGTCCAAAATTTGGACAATCCAGACGTTAGAGATGTCAAGGCTCCCAGCCAGAAAAGCAGAGAATGATTGCATATTAAATATTATTGTATATAACATTTAACTTATTGTAAATGTCAGAGCGAACTACTATCCGGATGGTACCCAGTCTAATGTGCAAGCACAACTGATGTATGTTTTTTGTTTGACATGTTGCAGGAGGCAATTCTCATCAGTCTATCAGGCTTGAGACCTAAGATCCACGAGGCCCTTATCCGCACAAGCACTTTGGACAGCCTCAGAAGCATGAAGAAGTGAACAAATCAACAGGCAGTTGGAGAGGAAAACAACGGACAGACTGTAAAAGGCAGCATTTCTTGGCATTCTCAGTCAGGAAACTTGCTAAACCACTGGGATGTTAACATTTTAAAAACGACATCATCAAGTATCTGGGAAGGCCAAAAACTGATGGAAGATGTACAGGAATGGAGAGTGGAAAACTTGCTTGGTCTCTCTGCTGACTAGGGTGTACCGGTTCAAAACGGTTTTTTGTTGTTGGATGGTAAAAAGAAACTGCCCAAAAAAATGAGATGACTGGATGCTGGACCAATTTGAAAATGGACAGAATATACTGACAGGCCTTCACGTATTTTGAAGCTTACAGATCCAAGAAAAGAGCGGAGTAGAGGAGAGTTGATAGTCATTTCTACCAAGCGTCTAACTTCAGAAACAGAGGCAGTTAGTGTGGTTTACATGACTTGGATAGTGTTAGTGTGGTTAACATAGCACCAGAGAAATATTAATTGACGTCGAATACTCCACCAAACAGATTCCTTTGTAATGAAATGGACCATTAATTTGAGTATAGCCTATTCGCAAGTTTTCACAGATTATTAGGCTTGGGTCCAGGCCAGGACCTGATCCTCTGGACCTGTACCGTACCTGTACCTGAATTTTCTGTACCAGTGCTCACCCCTACTGCTGACTAATGACTTTTTATGATAACTTCAGCTGTAAGATGTACTTACCTTGTGTCTGGTTGATGATGTGAACAAGTGATTGGGGGTGTTGTGGCAATTATCACATTTTGTATGAGATCCAATTGAAAGTGACATTTGGCCTTTCTTTGTGGCCCTATGATGTACGGATTATGGTCCCTTTTTAACAGATATTGATTGATATTAAATGTAGTAACTGTGGTAACTGCAGCAAAGGCACTAAAATTGCTTTTAGTCATACATTGTGTAGCATCAGGTGAACTCAATGTTGAGTAATGTTTCTGTACTTGCTTCAAACTGTTGCCTTACCTATGTAGATTTGCACATGGAAAATATTTAACTTGGACAGGAAAATACATGTCCGTGACAGGGCTGTTTATTAGTGGAATAAGTGATAACCTTGATCTGATGATCACTTACAGACCATGTACTTTATTATGGTTACCTTGGTCCAGGAGAAAGTAAAGAGCACAAATATTTGTCTTTCTGGTAGATAAAAAAATCATACTGCTGATAGAAAAAAATTGCATAATGTTTGCTTGCACTAGTACTGCTTTTCAATGTTTCATATAAGATGCATCGATTTGCAACATCAAAGATCACATGATGCCATGCACCTGCAAAGCTGGTATGTTCGGCCAAAGAGCCGTTCTACCGGCTTTATAGCACAAAAGAGCCATTGTACCAGCTATATAGATACAGATACGTGCTGTGTAATTGTTTTAGTAAAGTGCAATGTTTATTTATTGCCACTCCCAACTCAGAGGTAGAATGTCATGTAGACATTTCAATAAAGCTGGAGAACCAGTATGTCTCTGTTATAAATAAGTCAGTCTGTTTTTCTTTCAAGAAGATGTACCAGGGAAAGGGCAACACAGTCAGTACCAGGGACAGGGAAACACAGTCAGTACCTGGGACAGGGAAACACAGTCAGGGACAGGGAATTCTGGAAACACAGTCAGCACCAAGGACAGGGAAACAGTCAGGAACATGGAAACACAGTCAGCACCAGGGACAGGGAAACGCAGTCAGTACCTGGGACAGAGAAATACAGTCAGGGACAGGGAATTCTGGAAACACAGTCAGCACCAGGGACAGGGAAACACAGTCAGTACCTGGGACAGGGAAACACAGTCAGGGACAGGGAATTCTGGAAACACAGTCAGCACCAAGGACAGGGAAACAGTCAGGAACATGGAAACACAGTCAGCACCAGGGACAGGGAAACACAGTCAGTACCTGGGACAGAGAAATACAGTCAGGGACAGGGAATTGTGGAAACACAGTCAGCACCAGGGACAGGGAAACACAGTCAGTACCAGGGACAGGAAAACACAGTCAGGGACAGGGAAACAATCAGGAACATGAAAACACAGTCAGAGACCGGGAAATACAGTCAGGGATAGGGAAATACAGTTAGTATCAGGGACAGGGAAATTGGAAACCATGTCAGGGGAAGGGAAATACAGTCAGGGACAGGGAAATACAGTCAGCACCAGGGACAGGGAAAACCAGTCAGCACTTGGGACATGAGGCTTGTAGAGGCAAAGACTTCCGTACGGACCCCATACGGACACGTGTGATATATACGCACGTGTAATCCCAACTTAAGGAACGTTACAGGCGATGTACATTTCATTTCTTTTCCAGGAGATTTATTGAATGCACAGTACATTTTCTTTGTTTTCCTTCTATATGTGATGTGCGTTGCTTGAAAACATGTTTGGTATAAAAGTTATCAACAAATCAATACTGACACATCAGTCGATAAACGTTTCAATAGGAAGACATGGGTCGTGTGGCTAGTGTACTTGCATACAACTAGAAATTGCAAAACAAACATATAGACAATAATATACCATTTGACGACTCACCTGAGGCGTCGTCAAAAACAGTACGCACACAGCCTATTGCATATTGATCTACTTGATCGATTCCAGCCTTGATCCTAATGGACAGATTTCAAAGCCACGCCCGCTTTAGTCACGTGACTAAATACCGTTCCCTTATTGGTCAAGTAGCTAATTTTGATTGACAGTCGGGATCGTCCATTGGTTAAAAGTAGGGAGAAAAGGACAAATCACGGCACAGAAGCAGATTCAAGATGGCGGTCGTCTGTTACTTTTTGAAAGAGTATGTCCCTGTGTTTTTGGGGGGTTGGCGGAAACGGCTGCCCGGTCGGTCGGCGGAAACTGCTGCCCGGTCCTGTCCGGAGGTTGCTTTTGGGGGTTTCGAGTATACCAAATGTAAACAAGATGGCTTGCTATCGCAGCAGTAATTTAAGTGCATTTCTCGTGTAGGCTGACCCTACAACTTACAGGAGTACTAATATCGTAAACATTACCGTAATTTCGGAAATTCGAAAACGCAAACACGGTGTAATTTGAACTTGTACACGTTTTCGGTGAACACCAGATTTCGGTGCTGCCAGCTCATTAACGCTAATAAGGTCGATAATGAGCCGCGCCGTGTCCTCACTGTAAGAACTTAATGCTATTTTGTATTTGAGTAGAGGTTGCAGAAACAAAGGTCCTGTTCGAGAACTGTACACCTGGCACTCATGATTAGCGCCTTGATTTTTTATTTTTTTTAATGTAATTCCCAACACTAATCTTATGTTTATATACTCTGAAATGGGAAACTGTAGGTTGGATTGATTTGATTCATCGGAAGTTTTTGGCATTCCATGCGGCGCATATTAACGTTAGGTCGTTGACCCCAAAATACACAGTGTGTGTGGCCACGTGGATATGTGTGAGGCGCTTCTAATAGGGGACAGTAGTAAACTTTATTATTACTTGTTCTTTGGAATAGCTTTAGACAAATAAGATGTGGGCATTGATCAGAGTATGAGTCATTCGTGTTGAAAAGACTACGGCGGAGCTGTTTTCGTGTGAAGTAACAAAATTATGTGAAAACGTCATCCAGAACCCGACACAAAAAAATTTAATCCATGCATTTGTAAATGTACATTTTAGTATCAATTTAACTAAATTTGACTTCTTTTACAATTCTTAGAGATAGTTTCTCCTCAGACATGTCAGACAGCTTGGCGCGGTAGTGCTGTCAAAATTGATTGATTTTGTCGCCGGCGCCCACGGCACATATAATACTAGATCAAAGGACCACCACCCTGTACAACCTTGATGTAGCGAACTTCTGACGTTCTGTACTGGGGGACGTTCTAAGTAGCAGCTGGGGATGGGACAATCTTACCAAGAAATGTCAAATTATTTTTTTTTTCAAAAGATAAGTAATTTGACCAGCTTCCTTTGAACATGTAGCAACATCTAACAAAAACATCTAAACCGTTATGGAATATTTAAGTAGGCATTTTGTTTACTTCACTTACACTGCTGTATGCAATACTCGAAACCCCCAAAACTAACCTTCGGACCGGATCGGGCAGCGGTTTCCGCCGACCGACCGGGCAGCTGTTTCCGCCAACCCGTTTTTGGGTGAGTATTTCTGGAATTTCTAAGATCTCTAAGACTGAAATTTACCTGGAAGAATACGTAACAGATGAAGGAATTGATTTATTAAGTATTTTAGGAGATATCGTGCGCATTTATCCGGAAAAAAAGACGCGAAGGGACTTTTATGTGGAGTGTAATTCGTGCTGTTGCTTGTCCTCTTGGCGCCATGCCGCCATGAAAATTATGAGTGAATATAAAACCATTTTAAACACAGTCCACACTGCCCAACATACGTTATCAGTAAAGGTTGCCCTTGGTACGAGCTCAACTGTGTGTGTGGCGATATTCTGAATCTGATGGGCTGATAAAATGCTCTTCTTTGGATTTTTTTCTTTCCCAAAATTAGACGTCGTACGTGCAACACTCAGAACTTGACCGTTAATCGCCAGCATAATATGATTGATAGGGGAATATAATGCACGAAGTATACATACTTATCCATCTGTTTGACAATAGTAGCAAACTGTTTTTTTAGTGTAGTTACTGCTGTATCTTGTTTTGAAACCTCCCTTCCCCATAGCTGGGGCAACGTCGCATTGTAGTTACAAAAAGAGTTCGGATACCTCATACCCCCTGAAATAAATGATAATTTAGAGCTTTTTTACATCTTATGCAAATTTCCTTCACATTTACACAGTTCATGCTTGGTGACATTTGCATTTAACTAATTTACTCATGACACAAGTATGTCATTACCATAATCCAATTCTTAGGAATTATCACATGGCATTTTTGCATCAATTGAATTATAACAGATGGTGCTGCAGCTGTAACTTTTTTCCTGTAAAAACATGAGTTCGACATTGTATTACACCTGTTTGTCTGAAAACTGTTGCGCTTGTGTATTGTTAGCAAGCCATTGGGAATTTGCCAATCTCAAGTTTATACAAAGTGCCTCAAGCTAGATTAAATGCAGTTTTGCCATTTGCATTTAGGCCTTCTTGACTACTGTGCAGAGGAAACAGAGATGCCCGCACTGCTGTAGGTACATTCGAGCCACGGCCAACGGTAATGTAACTAGGGGGAGGGCGTTCCACTAAGCGATAACTTCGCTATTTCAGGTCAGTTCCATTGCCAGGTGAAGTCCTCAAGACCCAGTGCACATTTTGGTGTTTTTATATAGCTATATGTCTCATGTGTAAAACAATTAAATTTGCTTGGTGAGTGTTGAGTAAGTTAATGTAAGATGCACCACTACGTCTGCTTTGCTTTGAACGTAAACATTTTTGATGCTCAAATTTCCTTGGTGACACAAAAATTGGTTACTGTACACAAATTAGACAGCTCTGTGCATTAACTTAGGTTCTTAACGATTTCATTCAGCACTGTTGATAAAGACAAACATGGCTCATTTCTGCAATATGAGACCATTTAAAATCCATTCAATAGTTATAGCACCCCATGTTATGCAAATTGGTGTTGTTATCGTAGATCTTTAACTGCTTCAGTTCGTCGGTGTATGGTCTGATGTAAATTAGGGCCTTGTCATCATGATTATTTGTTAAAGTTGCACCTGCCTTTAATTAGTTTGTTTTGAAGTCTCATAATTGGAAAACATTGAAATTATAAAGTTTCCGCAATAATCTATAGTAGGAACAATAGATTCAACACTACTTTGGTTCGACACTTTTCATAATCTATCTTGTCAATAAAACTCTAGGTCTGGTATGCAAATTCTTTCTGGTGCTTTACAAAACCTGTAAAAGTGTATAACATAAAACATTGAAATTTGAGCTCTCAAAGATGCCATGTTGGAGCGACAAGTGCAAGTTGATCAATCTTCTGGTATGTTTTCTTGCTGTTAATGAAGCCGTGGGCTGGAAATTAGTAAAGTAAACAATATGAGCTGTAAATCACGCAAATCAGGGCCGCATTTACATAATCTAGTTGCTAGGGGTGAACCGATACAAAACCGTTTTCTCTTCTTGGACCAGTCCAGAAAAAAATTGGACCTGAAAAAATTCGGTGGACCGGATGTTGGGCCTATAAATCTAGCAGATTATATATGATCAGGTATTCACACATTTGGGGGCTTGCCAGTTGAAGAAAATAAACGAACAAAGTAGAGTCTGCAGTCATTTCTACAAAGTTTTACTGTCAATCGTACAGAGACAGTTAGACTTGTACTAAGTTGTAGGATTTCAAACTGCCAGAGTTAGTTGAAAAAAAATTTTTTTAAGGAATGGACCATTGTTTTGAGTATCACCCCTTCACATACTTATCGCATACTGACTCAGGTCCAGGTTCAGGTCTGGACCTGAACCGGACCTGAACCTGAATTTTCTGTACCGGTACCCACCCCTACTAGTTGTAAATGCTGCAATATCCTTCTTTGCTAACTTGAGTATTTCATACATTAAACAACTTGTCTGGAGTTGACGACATCACCAGTAAATCAAGGTCCTTTTAATGGATTAACATTTGGCAAACACCTTAGCAACATCGACAGCAAGCACTATAACTTCTTCATGGTGGATTGTGTCCTACAGACTGTTGTTGACTGTGTATAGAACCAGGAGCACAACTGTATTAATTGTTAATTTCTGTTTGTAGCAGCAGATGCTCATATATTCTTGTTTGTATTTCTTGCCTGTAAAATGTTTGGAGGACAAAAACTGCAAGTTCTTAATGTGTTGCTTGTATTTTTATCTAATGATTGATATGTTGTTTGTTGCAGACATCTAGGTGCGACTGCGGATGGAAAGAAAAAGCCAGTTCAAGTCATTTTAAGCTCCTCATGGTACTGGAACAAGGCATCCCTTTACAAGGTCAGTAACCCACAAGCAAGTCATGGTAGGCAGATTTTAGACAAGCCTTCCTTGATTTTGTCAGTTACCTCAAATATGCCATACTTAACTAACGTTACACATGTAATTTTTTTCAGCAGTAAAAGTCCATAACTTAGCTTTGATTATAATAAATGATCTACTTTAGCATATTTCTACATCACTTGCAGATTTGTTGCTTTTAAATCTGAAGACATCTGGATGTGAACCCTCCAATAAATCTTGAGGTTTGGAGGCACCAATGCTCATGATCAGTACTTGTACTAGTAGTTGGACCTGACTTTGCTATACAGACCATTCCGTTTCTTAGTCTATTTGATGTCCAAGGAAAGGAAAATTCCTTTGATTTTACAGGTAGAAACTTCTGTACTGTGATTGAATCTGGGGAAATCAAGACTCAAATGGAGAGAGGAAGCATAGTCACCTTTCTAGACATTAAGAGACAAACCAATTATTTGTACATTGTACAATAAGTGTTGTCCATGGAAATTTGGAAACTCAACCTTTTGACTGTTGAGGCCACACACTTATCATTTGGTGGTTCTTGAAATTAGATAATGCCTAACTGGAAAGTCAGCATTATGAAACAAAGTCTTATCTTGATTTTCTCAAATAGTTTCTTACAATGTAATGTAAGATTCAAGTTCTCTTACAATACAACCATCACTGGTAAAATTTCTTTCTGTAGAAAATACCTTTCTTGAGTTCAATATGAGAAACAATTTGGCGTCAAAGCATTATTTGATAAAGGTATGAGATCATGGAACTTATAGTTGTGAAGGCTATAAAAGCATTATGTATGGTCTTCTAAAATGTGAATAACTGTTGCATTTTATAACACGGGTAAGCCTTGTTTTTGAAATGAGCACTGAGAGTTTTTTGTATATTTTATGCCCCATATTTCAAGTTATAGCTGAAAGTAGTAGTTAAGGTTTTCAACAATACGTTAATTGAAAAGAATTGCTCAATTATGAATATGATGTTTTTGTGATTAAATATGCTATTACAGGGCTCGAAATACCACCTGCATATGCAGGTTAGTGCAGGTAAAAATGGAGCTGTGCAGGTATTTCTGGTCTACCTGCACCTAACCTGCACTGGTCCGTGTACTGGGTTTTATACATAAATGTCCTATGATGTAGGTGCATGTGGATTGTTCTTAGTTGCATTGGCTGTTACCACTTATAAAGTAAACTTAAGAAAATAATAGCAATGGTTCTTGAACAATTGTAGTATCATCCATACTTCCTAAATCAGAGTGGTGCAGGTAAAGTTTGGCTGGTGCAGGTAATTTTCAATGCTACCTGCACCAGTGCAGGTATGCAGAAAAAAAGTATTTCGTGCCCTGTAACAGTAGATCTATACTTTGGCTACAGCAAGTAACTTTTATGGCTGACATGCATGCGTTGATTTTCGTCTGAATGTTGAAAAAAAACAAGTGACTATAGGTACATAGTGGACGTTCTGGATGGGGAAGCAAGTTTCTGTTACCTTGGGGACGTGTACAAGCTCTCAGGCATCTGCCCCCTAGCATACACGAAGAAGCACAGGCAAGAGTGGAGCGGGACAAGCAAATGCGCAATCCCAGACACCCCTTACATGGGCATCAGGATCTCGAGGTTCCCCGAAGGCTGAGATCACACCGCAGTTTCACTATGGTTCAAAGCCTTGGAGAAGTTTCACCAAACACCTTCAAGATGGCAAGGTGGAAAGAGAGTGACACAAATATAAATGATGCACTTCCATCCCCCAGTGAGGCAATTCCCCCTAGAGCAGACTTACCAAGGAGGGAGTGGATAACAGTAAACAGAGCCAGATCAAAGGTGGCAAAGACTGGAGACAACCTAGTGAAATGGGGCAAGTCCACAAATGAAGGCTGCCCATGTGGAGAGGTGCTGCAGACCAACAGCACTTGTTGTAAAACTGTAAGCTTGGCCCCACCTGCTCAGACAGTGACCTAAGAGAGGCCAATGGGACAGCCCGCTGCTGGATATGGAGTTGGAGCGACATTAAGATATGATGATAATGATCAATTATGCAAATGACTTGCACATTTGCATACCCTATGTATTGTGGTGAACAAATTAAGTAACTTACACATGTCAGATGTATGTAACCCCCACTGCTTACCACTATGTAATTATAACACTTCCACATTAATAATGCAAATTAGCACAGGAGGGCAGCATTTTGCATGATAAGTCATGGTTAACGTTTCACCTCGACGAATGATGAATTTTATGTATATAAAATTATGGAACACACTAGAATTGCTGATTTTCCTCATTTGTAATGCCTATTAAGTCCTGATTTGCATAATCTGCATGCCATTGTATACAGGGACTGCCTTACACAAGACAAAAGGAGAGCGAAGCATTGTAGGTGCAGAAGTAAGCAACAGAGCTTACTCTATCTCCAGGCATACCGGCTGTTTCCCTATGACGCCATTGGTCTCCAGGGATAAACAAGTCCATTAGCCCGATTGTTCCGGACAAGTAAAAGTGCTGTTCGGGCAAGCAGAAGTGCTTCCCCACTTGCCCGACGGGCAAGTAAGAATTTCCAGATGTGACCTGCTCAAATTACCACTGAGTGTGACAGCACATGGGGCTGAATGCCTGCCTATATTGACCATGTCATTTTTAAGCCAGTAGAAACATCGATTTTGGATGATAGGGCCACATCAAAACTCAAGAATTCCCAGATTTGCAGTCAGTGCCTCACCCCTGAGTCTGACTGTCAGAAAAAAATATGTGTACTTTATTCTCAGTGACCAGTTCATTTCAGTACCCGTAAATATCTTCTGAAGTGAACCAGGCAGTCCAAACTGTTTCTGTTGTGTCTCACTACTTTGGTTAGCAGGACATTGTAATTTGAATGCTGTCTGATCAGTGCACGTGAAAGTCATTAAAATATTGAAGTCAAGTGCACCAATATATTTGTTACCTTTTACTCTCATTGCATCAAGCATTGGTCAACACAGGAAAAGATAGCCAATAACAAAAGTGAAAATGTATGAAAGTGAAAATACATCGAAAGATGTAATTTAAATTTCGGGCAAGTGAAAATTTGGTTCGGGCAAGTAAATTTTTTATGTACTTGCCCGATAGGACTTTTTGAAATTTTTGAAAACTTGTCTAACCCTGGGTCTCGCCTTACATGGGGGACATTGCTAACAAGGGGCCAGTTTCACAGGGACTGCCTTACACAAGACAAAAGGAGAGCGAAGCATTGTAGGTGCAGAAGTAAGCGACAGAGCTTACTCTCTCTCCAGGCATACCGGCTGTTTCCCTATGACGGCATTGGTCTCGCCTTACATGGGGGACATTGCTAACAAGGGGCCAGTTTCACAGGGACTGCCTTACACAAGACAAAAGGAGAGCGAAGCATTGTAGGTGCAGAAGTAAGCGACAGAGCTTACTCTCTCTCCAGGCATACCGGCTGTTTCCCTATGACGGCATTGGTCTCGCCTTACATGGGGGACATTGCTAACAAGGGGCCAGTTTCACAGGGACTGCCTTACACAAGACAAAAGGAGAGCGAAGCATGGTAGGTGCAAAGTAAGCAACAGAGCTTACCTCTCTCCAGGCATACCGGCTGTTTCCCTATGACGGCATTGGTCTCGCCTTACATGGGGGACATTGCTAACAAGGGGCCAGTTTCACAGGGACTGCCTTACACAAGACAAAAGGAGAGCGAAGCATTGTAGGTGCAGAAGTAAGCGACAGAGCTTACTCTCTCTCCAGGCATACCGGCTGTTTCCCTATGACGGCATTGGTCTCGCCTTACATGGGGGACATTGCTAACAAGGGGCCAGTTTCACAGGGACTGCCTTACACAAGACAAAAGGAGAGCGAAGCATTGTAGGTGCAGAAGTAAGCGACAGAGCTTACTCTCTCTCCAGGCATACCGGCTGTTTCCCTATGACGGCATTGGTCTCGCCTTACATGGGGGACATTGCTAACAAGGGGCCAGTTTCACAGGGACTGCCTTACACAAGACAAAAGGAGAGCGAAGCATTGTAGGTGCAGAAGTAAGCGACAGAGCTTACTCTCTCTCCAGGCATACCGGCTGTTTCCCTATGACGGCATTGGTCTCGCCTTACATGGGGGACATTGCTAACAAGGGGCCAGTTTCACAGGGACTGCCTTACACAAGACAAAAGGAGAGCGAAGCATTGTAGGTGCAGAAGTAAGCGACAGAGCTTACTCTCTCTCCAGGCATACCGGCTGTTTCCCTATGACGGCATTGGTCTCGCCTTACATGGGGGACATTGCTAACAAGGGGCCAGTTTCACAGGGACTGCCTTACACAAGACAAAAGGAGAGCGAAGCATTGTAGGTGCAGAAGTAAGCGACAGAGCTTGCTCTCTCTCCAGGCATACCGGCTGTTTCCCTATGACGGCATTGGTCTCGCCTTACGTGGGGGACATTGCTAACAAGGGGCCAGTTTCACAGGGACTGCCTTACACAAGACAAAAGGAGAGCGAAGCATTGTAGGTGCAGAAGTAAGCGACAGAGCTTACTCTCTCTCCAGGCATACCGGCTGTTTCCCTATGACGGCATTGGTCTCGCCTTACATGGGGGACATTGCTAACAAGGGGCCAGTTTCACAGGGACTGCCTTACACAAGACAAAAGGAGAGCGAAGCATTGTAGGTGCAGAAGTAAGCGACAGAGCTTGCTCTCTCTCCAGGCATACCGGCTGTTTCCCTATGACGGCATTGGTCTCGCCTTACATGGGGGACATTGCTAACAAGGGGCCAGTTTCACAGGGACTGCCTTACACAAGACAAAAGGAGAGCGAAGCATTGTAGGTGCAGAAGTAAGCGACAGAGCTTACTCTCTCTCCAGGCATACCGGCTGTTTCCCTATGACGGCATTGGTCTCGCCTTACATGGGGGACATTGCTAACAAGGGGCCAGTTTCACAGGGACTGCCTTACACAAGACAAAAGGAGAGCGAAGCATTGTAGGTGCAGAAGTAAGCGACAGAGCTTACTCTCTCTCCAGGCATACCGGCTGTTTCCCTATGACGGCATTGGTCTCGCCTTACATGGGGGACATTGCTAACAAGGGGCCAGTTTCACAGGGACTGCCTTACACAAGACAAAAGGAGAGCGAAGCATTGTAGGTGCAGAAGTAAGCGACAGAGCTTACTCTCTCTCCAGGCATACCGGCTGTTTCCCTATGACGGCATTGGTCTCGCCTTACATGGGGGACATTGCTAACAAGGGGCCAGTTTCACAGGGACTGCCTTACACAAGACAAAAGGAGAGCGAAGCATTGTAGGTGCAGAAGTAAGCGACAGAGCTTACTCTCTCTCCAGGCATACCGGCTGTTTCCCTATGACGGCATTGGTCTCGCCTTACATGGGGGACATTGCTAACAAGGGGCCAGTTTCACAGGGACTGCCTTACACAAGACAAAAGGAGAGCGAAGCATTGTAGGTGCAGAAGTAAGCGACAGAGCTTACTCTCTCTCCAGGCGTACCGGCTGTTTCCCTATGACGGCATTGGTCTCGCCTTACATGGGGGACATTGCTAACAAGGCGGCCACGTTTCCACAGGGACTGGCCTTACACAAGACAAAAGGAGAGCGAAGCATTGTAGGTGCAGAAGTAAGCGACAGAGCTTACTCTCTCTCCAGGCATACCGGCTGTTTCCCTATGACGGCATTGGTCTCGCCTTACATGGGGGACATTGCTAACAGGGGCCAGTTTCACAGGGACTGCCTTACACAACAAGTGTTACAAACGAAGAGGGAAGCATTGTATGTTGTGAAGTACACAATATACTTGTGGCATATTGATGTCCTTTGAAGTGAACAAGGGGAATGAAACCTCATTTGCACAAGTGATAGCAATGAGGGTATGGGCTTTTTATTGAGACAACAGTCTACTTCAGTTTGGGTTAAGAAGATAATCAACTAACTAGTTTATGTAAATGAGAACCTCATTTGCATGATTAAGGAGAACATACATAATTATCAGTTGTAAGTGTAAGAAGTGGTAGGAACGTAATGATGCCCTGTCCTGACCTCGTTTTTGAACCCGCGCCGAGTCTGGGCAGCTAGATCATAAACCAAGACGCTAAACTACTTCTCTAGAAGGCTGACTGACGTTTGGCATGGTCAGTTTAGCAGTCCTTGAATCTGTTACATTTCAAAGGATTAAAATCATGAGCTGAAGGTATGCAAACGTGGAACTCTAATTTAAACATGAAACTTTCTAGCTTTCCATCTGTTTTAAGGTAAATGGATTTGTCAATCCATACTTTGTCAGCTGTAAATTTCGTCCAAAATTATCATTATCCTTGGAAGTAAGGAGCATTCAGTATGTTGTTGAGAACTTGCATAACGTTGTGTAATTTGTGGCATTGAATTACAGTACATTAGTCATATATCTCTTGATTAATACTGTATGTCTTTCAATAATGTTACCTATATAACTATAATGTTTACTATTGCACTGTGTACATATCGACTGGTCAATCGTTCTGTATCTTGTCTGCATTTTGTCAACTATATCATCAGTTGTCACTATACACAATTCGTTTGATCATTCTTATCCATAGCCTGTTACATATGTATTTCCCCTATCTACCAATTTTAAAAATGGAATGATGTGTTTCCTTGCCCAAATGACTAATGACATCCCCAAATGATGTTGTTTTTATTGCATCTGCTTTAAGTAGTTCAGTACATGTCCAACTCCCGCTCTGTGCCTACAAAATACTAATTTCTAGTGTTTGACTTGAAATTCCCTTTCTGTATTAAGACATTTTGTGTTTGAGTTGTATACATGTGACATAGAGAGTAGGACTAAGGGTTGGATCTTCATTGGAGGCCTTCCTTCAAGGCGCGAGTATACAACAGAAGAAATTCTTAAGTTGATCATTGTTTAATTTCAGCAAGAAATCTCAAACTTAAGAGATATGTGTATTTTTACATTTGACTCTGGAACATATGTGTGTACCCTATTTTCTTGGCCTTTGTCGTTGAAGTTGCATGGCCAGCAGTTTGTTCATTTTTGATACTAGTATGTATCAACTGTTGTTACAGTAGTCATTGCATAAACATTGGACGTACTTGTAATTCAATGATTGTACCCATTAAATTCTATGACGTGAATGAAGCAGACGGCTGAACAGTGTATGATGTTTTACTGTGTTTGCATCTTGCTAAGAGAGGTTCGAGGAAGTTTGATGCAGAAAGATCAACTTTTGTCATGAATAAAAGATCTTCTGTTAGAGCATCATGGACTCAAAGCATCACCTGTCAATGCTTACTAGTAAGAGCTTCAATTACATTTTGTATCTACTGTATAGGAACCTTCAGACTTAGATATCAAGGTGATCTTTTGATTATAGGCTAGAGCCTCAGGTAATTTGTAAAGTTTTCTCTTTGTACGTACTCTGGTTATACCACTTCAATTCAGTTCTGCAGTTACAGGCAATGCTTTTGGTCCATGGAGACGGGTTCTATCGGAAAAAATGCAAAGCTAATACTTAGCAATTTTACTTGCACGCACACACACGCGCATACATACATACATACATACACACATACACACACACACAATATTACTGTTTGCTGAACACCAATGTCGCTTGTCAGACCAACGTTGGTAATATTATTTATTAATACAAAACATTATTAAGTAAATAAGTGTCTTGTTTAATGACCTTTGATACCGCTGTTTAGCTACAAGATAATATCCTTGGCGAGACAAACGCGTGCACAGTAAATGTCCTATTGTAGTCAACAGCCATTCTATAGCATTCAAGTTATCAGCATCCTTGCCACTCTCCTGTGGGACCCACAAAGTTCCTATATACAAGTTGCTGAAACAGGTGCACCCCGCCATCGGTGTCTCCAGTAAGGCAATGGGCATCATAAGCTCCTTTAACAACGACATTTTAGAGCGCATCGCCGCCAAGGCTTCTCGTCTGGCTCACTACAACAAGAAGTCCACCATTAGTATATAGCCGCGAGATCCAGACCGCCGTGCGACTCCTGCTACCGGGCGAGCTGGCCAAGCATGCCGTCAGCGTGGACATTAAGGCCGTCACCAAGTACACCAGCTCCAAGTAGACCTACTGCACAAGCTACAACCCCGGTCTTTTTCAAAGCCACCCACATCTCCACAAAAGAGCTATATCAGTCACGCATACCATTCAAACAAGGACCCAACACATACGCACAAATCACTAACCTGTGATAGCAGCTACTGCTATTAAAAGCACACCAACAAATCACACCAACGAGCCATTCATCTGTATCGCCTGTCACACGCATCAACAGAAAGAAAAAAAGAAGGTATTATGACGCTATAAATCTCGAACACAATGTACGTCGCTTTTGGCGTTCTTTACAACAATGTCATGAAACGTCGTTCTCTTTCTGAATGACGGAACGCACAACATCTCAGGTGTACGTGTAGGCAAACTTATAGGCCAAATTTGAGTAGCTTTACTTCATGATTTGGGTCATCAGGCCACAAGGTCACGTTACAGCCAAAACGAATATAGCATGATTTGGGTCATCAGGCCACAAGGTCGCGTTACGCCCAAAACGAATATAGCATGATTTGGGTCACAAGGTCGCGTTACAGCCAAAACGAATATTGCATGATTTGGGTCACAAGGTCACGTTACGGCCAAAACGAATATAGCATGATTTGGTCATCAGGCCACAAGGTCGCGAAACGCCCAAAACGAACATAGCATGATTTGGGTCATCGGGCCACAAGGTCGCGTTACAGCCAAAACGAACATAGCATGATTTGGGTCATCAGGCCACAAGGTCACGTTACGCCCAAAACGAACATAGCATGATTTGGGTCATCAGACCACAAGGTCGCGTTATGCCCAAAACGAACATAGCATGATTTGGGTCATCAGGCCACAAGGTCATGTTGCAGCCAAAACGAATATAGCATGATTTGGGTCATCAGGCCACAAGGTCACGTTACGCCCAAAACGAATATAGCATGATTTGGGTCATCAGGCCACAAGGTAGCGTTACGCGCAAAACGAATATAACATGATTTGGTCATCAGGCCACAAGGTCACGTTACACCCAAACGAATATAGCATGATTTGGGTCATCGGGTCACAAGGTCGCGTTACGCCCAAAACGAACATAGCATGATTTGGTCATCAGGCCACAAGTTCACGTTACGGCCAAATAAACATAGGATGATTTGGGTCATCAGGTCACAAGGTCGCGTTACAGCCAAAACAAACAGCATGATTTGGGTCATCAGGCCACAAGGTCGCGTACAGCATGATTTAGTCATCAGGCCACAAGGTCGCGTTACACCAAAAACGAACATAGGATGATTTGGGTAAGTCGCGTTACGCCAGAAACGAACATAACATGATTTGGGCCATCAGGCCACAAGTTAAAGTTACGCTGAAAACGGACAGCATGATTTGGGTAATCAGGCCACAAGGTCGCGTTGCGCCAAAAACGAATATAGCATGATTTGGTGATCAGGCCACAAGGTTACGTTACAGCCAAAACGAACATAGCATGATTTGGGTCATCAGGCCACAATGTCGCGTTAGGCCAAAAACGAACATAGCATGATTTCGGTCATCAGGCCACACGGTCACGTTAAGCCCAGAACGAATATAGCATGATTTGCGTAGTTATCAAACCGCGCACTTTTTTTTAACATCACGTTATAAAGAACTGATCGGATTTTCAAGGTCGCCTAAAGTGAAGTTTATATTTCTTTATACATTTGTAGTAGAGAAAAGGTATTGCCTTTGTACTGATGACATCATTTTTGTATAAAAGTATAAGTGACGTTTGGAGTCCATGTCGATACGTCATTATCATTATTACTATAAGCCACCTATTCCAAGTTCATTGTGAGTGTATGTAATCTATCTAGAGAGTTTTGTCAAATATAAACAAACTTTTACTATGTACTTTGAATAGAGAGAGTAAGATGATACTGAATAATGAATGATTGAATAGAGATTCTTTCAATAATTTTTGTTGAACCAGCAAGTTAACAAAAAGTATTAGTATTTATCAAAATGAATGTGCAGCATTTCCCCAATAAATTACAGATTGAACAGATACAGTCCATTATTGGGCAAAGTACTTGTTTTACTACCAGCTCAAGTGACATTTTCTTAGAGTTGAGATGAAGAACATTGCATGTTGTATGAAAGGAGAGAGAAAAAACACGAGACAAAAGTAAATCAATCCAGGAAAAGTGAAGTCGTCTAATGAACTTTTGGTTCTAAAGCAGTTTCATCTTGACTAAATTTCTCGCTCGAGAGTCCTTCAATCTTCTCTCCCTTCACTTCCTGATCAGAGTGAGTTAAAAATTTAGTTGCGAGTCAACCATCTCAAGTGGCATTCTCTTTCAGTTGAATAACATTGGATGTTACGTGAATAATACGAGACAAAATATATTCAATCCGACAAAGATAAAATCGACGACTAACCGTCCTTTGGTTCTAAATCAGTTTCAACTCTATACTAAATTTTTACTCGCGATTCCTTCTCGTTTGACCTTCTTCCTGATCCTCGAGTATGTTCTCCATTTTCATGTTCTCTAGTCCTTGTGTATCCAAGTCTTCACTGGCCTCATCAAGTTCCTGAGCGACCTCGCCTCTTCCACAACCTCCCTCAACTCTGAGTCAGCTGGACGGGTAAAGGAAAGACAAATATTATGAGAAAGCTAATAAATATGATGATAGTACATCGACTTGAGATGTCGCTGGTTCAATGTGTAATGCAGAAATTCATTCGTCAATAATACTTCTATTGTAGACACTGAAACAGAATTGTTTGTGTTGTAGAATACATCAGTTGAAACTAAAAGTCCTTTTTTTCGCTTCGTATAAACATATAATATATAATAAATATTTGTACTTTTCCGTGACAAAATCAAGACTAAATCCATCTAAATATATGTAATGACCAAACGTACCATCTGCATCCACATCCAGACGACCCCTTCTGCGCCGACGCCTCCATCCCTCGGAGTCGTCAATCAGCGTTGCCATGACAACCATCGTCACCAGCATCATGCAGACAAACAGCTTCATGGTGTAGCTTCAGCTGAAGGGGTTGGAAAGAAAATGATTACGATTAATCGATGGAAGTGTTGTGGTAAGACTCCGATGACAAAATGGTTGGAAAGATGTCTTTTTTCATATGGCAATAGCTACCTCAAGAAGTTAACTCTGTTCTGCTTGCAAGCAACAGCATAATTATTCGAAGAAGAACTACAAGATTTTCTTTGACTTGGGTTACGTGTTGGAAAAGATGTTCATCAGTGATTGAAGTTGCACATTTTGAACAATTCCTCACAAATCAAGCCCATCTCTATTCCAGACCCTCCAAATGAATATTAAAACACCAACTAAAAAATATGGCGTTTTGTGTAAGCACGCCGTGCGAAACAAAGAAAAAGAATATCAAATCAAAATCCAGAAAACATGTCGCTAAGAGTTTTATACTTACAGAATTCCTGGACACGTAGATCAAGGCACGATGTCACTCTGAGGTCACGGCTGGCGGGAATGAATGAGGAGGGCTCGCAGGGATGGAAATATATACTAAATCGTGTAAGACAAGTATCCAAATGAACCATTGTAGGTGTTGGTACTGACTTAGAGACTCTTGTCTGTTAATAACGGGCTTGTCACACCTGCTTGAAGACAACTGCGAAAAGAAGACAATCGAGCGTTTGTGACAGAAAGTTGTCTGCCAATGGTTATTTGTGTCGTTCTGACCACCAAAAGAGAAGACAACTTTGAAAATAATGCACTCACATGTTTATGAAAACAACGGGTATCTTAATGCTAGAAATGTGCAAAATCAGAAAACCAACAGACTGGGCACCTACGATAGATTTGAAGTTAACAAACATTTCTCTGACCAATAAAAACACGTTGGAAATTTCGCACACTTGTATGTTGTTGTGAGTGTACTGTACATTAGTCAGTGAAGAATCCCCTTTCAACTACATACAGTGCCACATATAATCAGGCGAGTTGTTGGAACTGTTCTTTGCTATGTCAACTCGCTATTTCCGCCTTTGACTTCTCACGCACGCCCGTTATCCCAGTTTTTAAAGGCCAACAAGTGTGCTAAGAGTTTGATTCTCCTGATTATAGGGCTCAGGATACTCACAACGACACAGCTGTGCCAAACTTCCAACGTGTTTTATTGGTCAGAGAATTGTTTGTTACGTAAGCAAACAACATACCGACAGAGAATACTTACTTTTACCTGGGTATGTCTTGACTAGTTAGTATATACGTATAGTTAGTAACTATATCAGATTTGACTCGATGCTCCCGCCGCACCAACCAAGCTTTAAAGCTGCAGACCATCGCGAGCAAATCCAACTTCTACATGCTCTCGTTCTTCCCTCGCACCATCTAGCAGTGGATCTTGAGCCTGGGGTGGCAGAGGCGGGGTCTCTCCCCCAGTTCAAAACTGAACTGGGGAGGGCCCTGCTGCATTGAGTCACCCCTACACGTCCTTGTATATATGTAAATAAAGTAACCCACTATATTCACTTGTCTTGTTCTTTGCACCCACATATCAGTTGGTTTATGTTCCTTCGTGTTTACCTTTACTTTCCCCATGTTTATTTGTAACCATCACTTGTAACTAACACCATGCGCACTGCTGATAATCCCTTTACAGGGGGCCCGGGACTTCTCAATGCGATGAGAGACAGACTGTTCTGGAAGTCAGACTTTATTTGCTGCACCTCAAAATAGAGGATGAATGATGATGATAATCACCTGTGACTAACACACTGCTGCACTGCTGATGATCCCTTTACAGGGGCTTAGCAATAACGAAAGAAGAATACACGTACGATTGAATCCTATGGCGACTGTATAAGTAGTCTAGACATGCTAGAGGCTGGTTGGGAATAGTTAGAATGAATACCAGTTCAAACAACGTTTATTGACCTCTGTATATCATGATGCTAATGTCGAATTACAGAGCCGGAATATAAAGTTTATCTACATGTATCAGTCAATATAATACTATTGGTTTTATAACAGGCTCATTTCTTTCGACAAATGAGTGAACTTTGGCACAAAGGTAAAGTCATATATCCTCTTCAGATTGAAATATCTCTTGTCGTTCAAGTTTCTATGAGTGACTGAGTTGATTTCAGGTGGACCACACCATTTAAAGTCCGTGGGAAGAAAAGAGCTGTGGTTTAAGTTTATGTTAGATCGGTTTTCAGTTGCAGGATACAGGATATGCGATGTGTCAATTAAAAGCTTCTGTAGTATACTTTCCAATAAACTAAGAGGAATCCCTTTTTGTACTCTTCTTAGCCTTTAAACACTTAATGACTATGCAAGGTTTCGTTTCTTTCGGTTAATGGAAAAGTAGTCTAAAATATTTAATTAACAAATTACGTGTTCGGCTCTAAATCCAACGGGCTCCTCTTTCACAACGCACTCCACCTAGCAGCTGTAAAAGATGACCTATCGGAAGTTCAACTATGAAAACAGGCACGTCATCTATGTAAACGTAGACGTAATTTCAGTTTCCTGCAGTACTTGTACGTGGGTCAGATATATGTAGAGAAAGTGACCATCTGACAAGGGTGTGGTTATCTTGAAATTATGTCAGTCAGTCATAGAAATCTGAGCAACGCATTAAGATATTTGAATCTTCTTCAGGTTCAGATGGCCAACATTGTCATCAGGAAACACAGCCAGCACCAGGGACAGGGAAACACAGTCAGCACCCGACAGGGAAACACAGTCAGCACCATGGACATGGAAACACAATCAGCACCAGGGACAGGGAAACACAGTCAGCACCAAGGAGAGGGAAACACAATCAGCACCAGGGACAGGGAAACAGCACCAGGGACAGAGAAACACAGTCAGCACCAGGGACATGGAAACACAATCAGCACCAGGGACAGGGAAACACAGTCAGCACCAAGGAGAGGGAAACACAATCAGCACCAGGGACAGGGAAACACAGCCAGCACCAGGGACAGAGAAACACAGTCAGCACCATGGACATGGAAACACAATCAGCACCAGGGACAGGGAAACACAGTCAGCACCATGGACATGGGAACACAATCAGCACCAGGGACAGGGAAACACAGTCAGCACCAAGGAGAGGGAAACACAGTCAGCACCAGGGACAGGGAAACACAGTCAGCACCAAGGAGAGGGAAACACAGTCAGCACCATGGACATGGAAACACAATCAGCACCAGGGACAGGGAAACACAGTCAGCACCAAGGAGAGGGAAACACAGTCAGCACCAGGGACAGGGAAACACAATCAGCACCAAGGAGAGGGAAACACTGTCAGCACCAAGGACAGGGAAACACAGTTAGCAGCATTGACAAGGAAACATAGTCAAGGCAGGGGCAGGGAAACCAAGTCAGCACCAGTGACAGGGAAATACAATCAGCGCCAGGGACAGGCAAACACAGCCAGCACCAGGGACAGAGAAACACAGTCAGCACCATGGACAGGGTAACACAGTCAGCACCAGGGACAGGGAAACACAGTCAGCACCATGGACAGGGTAACACAGTCAGCACCAGGGACTGGGAAGCACAGTCAGCACCATGGACAGGGAAACACAGTCAGCACCATGGACAGGGAAACACAGTAAAGGACAGGGAAATATAGCACCCAATGGCAAGGAGACGCAGTTGGTCTAGTTAGTTGCACCTTCTAAGGGGGCACACACCAGTTTATTTGGGGGTTCAAATGGAGGCGGCACACCCTCAAGTCTAGCGACCATCTCTTCCAGGGAATTATCCTGAAGGAAAATAACTGTATATGGGGTGAGAGGATATACCTTCAGCTTCAAGACCAACTGAGTTTCGATCCTTCAACTTCTCTAATTTTGAAAAATTATAGGGAAAAAACATTATTTTCATGTCAAAAATGATGCACAAAATCGGGCATTTTCGCATTGGATAAAACAGATGAAGAAGATTTTTCCGGCAAGCACGACTGATACTGCCAGAAAGAGGAAAATCTAAAGACTAATCCAGCCAATTATAAAGAAAATTCTAGTACTACAGTTTTTTTAATCATCCACGGCGCGCGGCATTGCAACTTTGCTTGACACAGCGCTTCAGAGGTAAATCTAGGTCACCGGCCTCTTTACATTCAGGCGTAGGGATATCGCGGAAGCAACGCGCGGACCAAAACACAATTTGCACCAAAAACACACCATTTCCTACGCTTTTCAGCCATGTAACCGTTTAATGTCATTTCGCAGGAAATAATGAGAAATGTCAACTCAAACATGGGCCCTCGGAAGCCTTTAGTCACTTTTTGGTCGCGGACTACCACGGACCCCGGTCGCGGAAGAACTGGGGTGTGCACCGTTCTTGTTTGATCTAAACAAACCAGTACCACTTCAGTGTGTTTGGTATGTTATCATGACGAGTTTACCTGACAAATAAAAGAAATGAAAAACATGTGGATCATAACTCAAAGTATAACCATCAAACTGCATATTTATAGTAGATTGGGCCATTCCTCAAGCTACTGACATCTTGCACACTGTAGTTGTCTCTTTGTATCAGTTTGACCGACAGGCAAAACTTGAACTATGCGGCTCCAGATGTCTTTCTGAGGGACGACTGCAGTGTGCAAGATGTCGGTAGCTTGAGGAATGAATCCACTCTACTATACATCTAATCATCAAACATAGGATAAAGATATTTTCTACTATGATTTAGATCGATAAGATTACGGCAACTTATTTCGTAATGATTATCTCTTTGGATTACTACTAAGGCCACAGAAAGTAAGTTTTATGGATGACATCCTCTGCAGACTGCAAAAATAGTGCGATAGCGCAAAAAAAAAAAACAAGATGGGTGAAAAAACAAGACGGCTACATTTTCAAAAATAGGCACCATAAAGTTGTGATGACTGTTGTGAAAAGAATTAAAGGGACAAATCATGGTCATCAGAGCCAACAAGGCATTCATTCCTATATTCAAGACATGTACTGGAGTGGTAAAACTGACACTAATGTGGTAGACTGGCATCACCAACAAAGTTGGTAGCCACACTCATGACTTCCATATTGGTAACTATCCAATAAGTTTGAGTTCAACAACTATAGTCCTGGGTACCTCGCGAGTGTCACTTCTACAAGTACAATTAAGAAGAATTATTAGGCTACAACACAATATATTTGCTTATTTCGGTAATTATTGTCATGTTGACCATCCCTGCAGAAGAAAGAAATTCTTGTTTGTTTTTTTTCTGAAATCAGTCGAAAATTAATGCGCGCGCTGATGTCATCCATAAAATTTACGTGCTGTGGCCTAATGTGGGTGTGGGCTCGCTATTTTACGACAGATTCTAGTTTGCGGCAGTCCTAAACAAAATGGCGGCGCCCCTGTGAAACAAAAAGCGGAAGTAGCTTCAGGCGTTTTTCGTTGCATGTTTAGACTTTTCACCGTAGCAAACAATGATCATGTCCTCCTACATCAAGCTTTTCTTTGTCCTGAACATTTTTCTGACCGTGTCATTGGCGATCGAGCCCATAACAACGGGTCTAGCGGTCGGGGTTGGAGTGACAGCATCGGCGCTGCTGGCGGGGTTCAATCACTTCAAATGTAACGTCGTGGAATGTTGTGACAACAACTGGTTCATTCCCAACATTACAGGTAAGAATGTCTATCATAACGTATGCTTAGAAATACCTAATAAACCGTTTATGTGTGTCTGGATTTCTGCACCGTAATCTAAAAGTTACATTATAAGTGTTACTGTTAGTCTTCATGTTGTTGTTGTTGTTGTTGTTTATGATACAGGGTTGCGTACATCACTTCAAGACAAACTCCACGGCCAACATTTGGTGGTGGATACTGTCGCCAAGGCTGTCAAGGGTCACATCAGGAACAAGAACCCCAGCAAGGCTCTGGTGCTGTCCTTCCATGGATGGACTGGTAAACATGTGGATTTTGACTGAGTCATAATCAGTGTAACTTCCTTGGTTATAGCCACACTCAATGCAAAATAGCATTCTAACATTCGAGATGCAATAGCCTGGTGGTTAGAGTGGTAAATGCTTTACATTCCATAGCTGATGGGTTCATAGATAGGTATTTGCATGAAATAGCCCTTGTTGTGTGGTTCAATGTTCAACTATTTATTCAGTGTACAAGGCTTTCACTGGGCAATACAACCGAATTTTGTCCTATAATATTTCAAGATTTGACAACACATAACCACACATTGGTCCAAGGGCCATAGAACCAGAGATGGGCATTGCCTTATACACCAAAAAGTTTGGGAAAGATTTTGAATTAATTTCTAACTGACATTCAATTTCACCGTGGGCATCTTTAAATTGATATGAGCAGCCATGCAATAATGAATAAAACTGGTAAAGTATATGCTTTCTTTTTATTTCAGGTGGTGGGAAGAACTTTGTGAGTAAGATGATTGCTGAGAACCTGTTTGTGAAGGGGATGATGAGCAGACATGTGCACCTGTTTGTGGCCACGCTACACTTCCCACACAAGGACAGGGTGGAGACATACAAGGTACAGGTGTCAATCAACTGGTGTTGGAGAAGTATAAAGTTCAGTTCAGTTCATCCTCATATGAGGTGCCATTAACGATGTCTGACCATGCATCTCGACCTAGCATGGCGGCTAGCAAGTTGTAGTCCTTTATACCGAACTCCTCCTCCAATACTTTCGTAAGTATGGAGTTCGGTCGTCCCCTTTTTCTCTTCGCATCAAGTTCCCAGAAGAGAACTTTGGCGGCCATCTCCTCATGGCGTGCTACATGGCCAGCTAGAGCCAGTCTTCTATTCTGGATAGTTCTAGAGATCGGGGGAAGTCCATTGTACAGTTGTTGTTTTTTTCCGATGCGACTCTGCCAGGGTACATTCAAGTAAAATAGGATGGAATATATAAGACATCCTTGTTTAATTAAGTGCAAGCTTCCCAGTGTAAAGTAGAACTTACCCTGGCAAAAACAAAATCCTAAGAGCCGGCGCGCAATGCCCACAACACGCCCCCACAGCACCCGACCACCGCAACATACACCCGCCCACCCAACAATCCAGCTGGCCTTAACTATCGCTTGCCTTCACGGAGAAGAAAGCGATAGTTGGGGGCCGGCATTAAGTGGGGCCAGCTGGTAGTGGGGCTGGTGTAAAGTTGCTGGCGCACGTAAGGCAGGCGGGGATCGGTAACTCTCGTTTGCACTGCCTCTTTTGTTTTCCCAGCGTAAGTAGAGCAAGTTGAACTAGGCTCAACACAGAAACATTTAAATAGCTTACAGTAATTTTTGTACTGGTTGATACAGGGTTGTAGCCAGCCAGAAATCATTTTTCATTCCCTGGAATCTGGGGGCATGCTCCCAAGGAAAATTTTGAAACCTAGACCCTATGAAACGCCATTTCCTGCATTTTGAGGGTTAAATTTTGCTCACATAGGACGGAATGGACAAAATTTTTTTCCGTCCCCAGCTGCAAAATTCTGTCGAAGGTCGGGTGCTGGCTACAACCATGGGTTGTTATAAAAATGGTCACAAGGGTTTGGTAACTTTGGTTCCAACTTCACAACAAGACTTGGTGTTTATATTGAAGATTTTCCACTGTCTTACAACACCAGAATTTGCTTACCCGAATTTTCAGTCGCACTTCCGTCGACCTTCTTCAGGAGTGATGTACTACATCAACACAGATGAGCTTTCATGCTTAAGACTTGGTGTTTTTATGACTAATTTCATGAGTGAGCGAATGTGAATGACCAGATAGGAACATCGCAAGCTGTTTGCTTATAATTGGGAAAGGTTTTTATTACTAAGTTCTTAACTCATTCTTGATCACCACCTGTTCTGACAGGACCAGCTAAGAGAATGGATCAAGGGGAACACATCGGACTGTCCACACTCCATCTTTGTGTTTGATGAGATGGACAAACTACCCGAGGGGTTACTGGACGCAGTCAAACCGTACATCGACCACTACACAGAGATCAATGGGGTGGACTACAGGAAAACTATCTTCATATTACTCAGGTAGATTTATTATTTAGTCAGTTTTACCACACTTACAATGTATGGAAGGATTGACATGATAGGTGACTGTCACCTTTGCAAGATGTCAACCCAGAGACCAGTCTGTAAGGTTTGATCCACTCACACAGGGAAGGATTCCAACTCTTGTTGATAAGTGTGGTGGGTTCTTTAAGGTGCTCAAGGTGTGGCTGTCCTCGATTGTGGGAGCTGGCTATAGCCAAAGCTAGGTACTCATTTTGAGGTGAGGAAAGTCATGTGAAGTGCCTTTCCTAAGGGCACAAGATTGGTGAAGTGCTTTTCTCAAGGGCACAAGATCGGTTATATGGCAGGTTTTGAACTCGGGACCTCTTGGACTGAGCCCAGAGCGCTGCCGATTAGGCCACACTATCACGATGTCAAAAAAGATAAGGTACCCTTCTCTGGCTATAACTGATAGTTGTAGGTGTTTTATCATCCAGATGCAGAAGGTGTTTCAGGTGCTTGTAATCTGAGGTATTCCATGGTCAAGAAATAGGAAGCTGGATGATTATACTGGAAGTAACTGTACTGTATGTTTAGCATGGAATCCATCCTATTCTACCTCCCGTTTGTTCCAATGATCACTTCTACACACAAAAGTCTGGTACAGTCTTCATGTAAACATTTGGTCCTCAATTACATTCTGCAAGTCCAGGAAGATTAGTGGACTAATTATTGATTAAAAAAGATTACTAATGGATTTTCAAATAAAGTCTCAAGTCTCGCATTATTTCAAGAATCAACTATTCCTCAGAAGTAGTCTGATAGAGGACAAATGTCCAATGCCTGTTCAACCTCCATTGCTATGATGTTACATATTATTTATTTGTTTGGTGAATATTCAAATGCCAATTATTCCCTATGCAATTGTGCAAGGAACTGATCATTGTGGCGAATGTAGCTAGTATAGGATGGGCACCAGACTACAGTAAGCTATACAGATCATACACTGAACTAATTGTAACTGTATATGTTCTTGTGTACTAGTAATACAGCAGGGAACACCATCACACAGAGGACCTATCAGCACTGGCAGGAGGGGAGGAAGAGAGAGGATATCTCACTCAAGGAAATGGATGACCTCATTCTCAAGGGATCTTTCAATGAGAAAGGCAAGTAACCCTAAACTTTCTTCCAACACAAAGCTATACATAAATCATTAATTTTTGACCACCACAGGATCAATACCGATGACCAATCACTTCAGAACATAAACTTGCCAGAGTTACAGACCTTATTAACACGTAATCTTGTGGAAACGTAATGTCAGCAATTTGTCAAAAGTGCCAGGAAGTTTATTACGCCCACCGTCTCTGTTCAGATGGCTGTAGAGTAAACTGATCCATGTATACCTTAGTGTTGGAAGAAATTTAGCATTGTACTATGATTACTACCAGCACAGATCCATGATAATATGACCTCACCTTGTTTGATCAAACTTTATTTCATTTATTCTGTCAAGTCACTACCAGGACAAGGAAAAGTTGACAATGTACGAAAAGTCATAGATTTGATTGCATACATTGCAGGAGGACTGTGGCACAGCAGTCTGATAGAGAAGAACCTGATAGACGTGTTCATCCCATTTCTACCGCTGGAGAGACAACATGTCAAACTGTGTATTAGGGATGATCTCAGGGCTAAGGTACGTAGTATTTACATTATCATCAATCTTCTAGTGCTAGAGATGTCTACTAACATAACTCTGCCAGGTCACATTCAACTCACTCACTTGAACTCAGTCCCATAGCTGGTCAGTCAGTCAACTATACAAAATGCATCTAAAGAGATCTCCAAAACAACATCAAGCAAAATACACTCCTGCATATCTATATGATGCCCATGCCTGGGAGTTGCTGTACTAGTAGAGATTATTTTTCCAAAAAGGCAGATGTATGTAACCTGGTGGATAGATGTTATTGGAGGCATGCAAAGTTACTCATCTGTATAGCTGTATGCATTTAGTGTTTCATTTAAGTGTGTTTTACCAGTGCATATTTGTCTTAGTGCATTAGTATGTTTTTGTTTTGGCATCCGTCTCGGATTAGACAATGGTAGGCAGATGGGTTTAAGGCGACCCGTCTGCCTGGCCTGCACTTGGGTTTTTAAGGTGAAGGAGGGGTGTGCACGTCCTTCTCCACCCTCTCGTCCACTGGTGCACTAGTCCTACAGGGGCAACTGTATGCAACGTGTAAGACGGCCCCAGCAGATGCAGGTTTGTTGTTTTGGAGTTTCCGTCTCCTAGGAGGACTTCCGACCAAGGATGCAAGGGGTTCCTCCTACCCCTGACTCGTGTCATGGCGGGTGCATCATGCCCGAACATGCCCCTATGGCCTTTCACCACCACAAAGGCCTGTCACTGCCACTAGCCGCAGCTATGTACTCATTTACACCTGAGTTAGGTGAGGAAAGTCGTGTAAAGTGCCTTTCTCAAGGGCACAAGACCGGTGACACGGCAAGCGGATTTGAACCCGGGACCTCTCGGGCCTGAGACCAACGCGCTCCCGATCGTGCCACGCGGTCCCACGGTCCCGCGGTCCCACATTAGTATGTTACATGTGTGTTAAGTCTATCCTTTCATCGGATGGGTAGATCAATTGAACATAATTTTCTTAGGCGCACAGCATTATTTTTTTCTCTTCTGCAGACATTTTGATGACAGTCTGTCATCTTCACCTGGTAAAATAATCATTTTCTCAGAATCTTACATTGAGATACTGTTAATTTTATGAAGATGACAGATAGTCATGCCAAATTATGTTCAAAATCTTGTTTCACAATTTTCTCAGGAGTGAAAAAATTACATCTTCAAAGTAACATCCAAACCTTCATCTCAGAGACAGTTGTTACATACTTATGAAATATCGGTATACATTATTGAAAACTTGTTTGTTGTTCAGGGCCACACTGTGACAGAAGATGTAGTGACGAAGGTTGCAGACGAGCTGCAGTATTTCCCCGATCGTGAGCAGCTGTACTCCAAGTCTGGCTGTAAGAGGGTGTCCCAGAAAGTAGACCTCATCATGGAGGAAGTCTCACAGACTGTGGAGGAGATCATGAGATGATACAACACTAGTGACCTGGATAATAATTTTACACACTAGACCCCTTTGAACCATGGGAACTACCTTTGTCATAGGGGGATTTTACTCACACACTGTAACGTTATCACGCTTGTCATAAAGAACGCGTTCAAAAAAGTGTTTGCTTAACCTGGAAGGCAGCGACACTTTTGTCATCAAAGGGGCCAAGCATATTTTCACTTCCACTGGATGGCCCGCACACCCACACATGCAGTCAAACATTTCCAAATATCGCTATACAATGAACATGGCCATTCCCCTTCCCCACATGAGTGAAATACAGATAAAAACAACCTTTTTTGTTATTCATTCAGGGCCGAGATTGTAACCTTAACCCAACACTTTCTTCTTTCAGATCTGGCAAATAGTTTAATTTTTGAACGCATTCTTTGTTTATGGACAAGTGCAATGGTGTTACGGTTTGTGAGAAGAATACAGTCCCAAACATGACTAAGTTTGTATGCCCCCTCATCATGTTTCATGGATCACAGTCTTCTCACTGCAGCACCACCTAGCAGTGAGAAGTAGAACTGGTAATACTGGCTGAGGAAGGTAGCAGAAGGAGTCTACTAAACCATTGGTAATTGGTAGGAAATCCCTTTGGTTGTGCAACAAAGAACTGTATTACCTATTTATGTACCAACTTGTTGAAAACAACAACATTTTTAACCTGTTGTACAGGCTGCTGTATATTTGCAAGATTATTGAGTTATGATACATATTGGCTGTGTGTGTTTGCTGGTGAAAGATTTCTGTAATGTAAATTTGTAAACTGCACCATATTTTCATATATACATGTATATGGTTGTGAGGGAATTAGAGGTTTTTTTCACTCCTAAAACATAAACCTGATTCTGACAGCTAACAGAAAACCACTTAAAACACTATTCTTACAGCTTTGTAGCTAAAGTAATTCAGACTACAACATGAATCACAATTTAGCTATGTAACAGAAACAAATACCTGTACATGTATCACAAAGGCTATGGTTTGATGTGATTATACTTCAGAGAATCCTAGGCTCTATTTTACATAGGCTGAGAAGCTTGTAGTAGGTTTACAACAATGTGCAATATTGCAAGTACATGTAATAGGTACAAATTCTTTTGAACCCTATAAATAAGCTAAGCTTTCTTCTGGAAAAGTCACCTGTCCCTAGTACACATAAATAGACCAGAGTTTATATACTCAATGTCTAGGTGGTTACTAGGTTTCTAGTATGCTATGACTTGATGATCAGTTTATTGGGATGAGGAAATTTAGATGTTTAAAGGAGCTGACTATGTTGTTGTTTTTTTTGTACCTAAAGGAAAGCAAAGGACAGCCTTTATTTGTGGAAAATCATTTTTTGTACAGAAATCTAAAAAAAAAAGATGTTCCTTATACCCCCCGTCACATTAGGCGCGATTCGATCGGACGACTAGTCTGCGAGCTCTAATTTACGAGGAGGCATGACCCTGATGCCGACGAAGAAATTGCAGAGTTCCCCCTTCCCGCCAGGGTCATGCCTCCTCGTAATTTTGAGCTCGCAGACTCGTCGTTCGATCGAATCGCGCCTAATGTGAGGGGGGTATTATGGAACCTCATGGAAATGTTGGAAAACATGATATTCCAGGAAAATATTCAATGTTAATACTTAAAAGCATAACCCATGGAAAAATGAAATATGCTCCTGACTTTTCTGAAATACTCTCATCCCCAGTGCAAAATTACATCCATAAGATGTCACATTAGGCCATAAAGACGGGCTTCTTGAAGCATATCAACAGGAAAATAATTTAAGGGACCACCCTAACCCAACCAAAGTGGTTGTGTATGCAAGCGTCAGGTGCTGGCACAGGTTTTATAGCCAGGCTTTACTATAATACATGTGTAGCTCTCAAGACTTGGGGGCTATAATACATCTGGATACCATGCTAACAGGTTTGACTGGACACATTTGACAAAGATAGACTATGTGATGAAATACAACTGTACAGAAGACTCAGAGAAAAGAAAGTCAGAATTTGCTGTTCCAGTATATTTTCCATAGGTGTGTAACTGAGGCTCACTTGACCATTGTGAGATGAAGAGGTGAAACACTGAGCAGAGATGAATATTGCTGGAACCAATAAACATCATCAGTCTGAACTTGTGTGTCATTGTTTCACTGTCTGGTGTTGACTAGGGCTGGGTACCAGTACAGAAAATTCAGGTGCAGGTCCGGTTCAGGTCCAGAGGATCAGGTCCAGGTCCGGACCTGAACCTGGACCTGATTCATTATGACTCATATCAATGGTCCATTTCACTACAAAGAAATCTGTTTGGTGGAGTATTAGACTTACACTGGCGTTTTAAAATCCTACAACGCTAACTGCACCTGTACGATTGACTGTAAACCTTGGTAGAAATTACTATAAACTCTACTCTACTTCACTCTTGTCATTTTCTTCCAACTGCAAGCGCCAAAACGTGTGAATGCCTGATCAAATAATATGTTAATTTTCTAATCGGTCCAACATCCGGTCCACCTAATTTTTTCAGGTCCGGTTTTTCTGAACCGGTCCAATAAGAAAAACCGGTTTTGTACCGGTGTGACAGCGATCTCGCCCCCCCGTGATCTCGCCCCCCCCCCGGGGGCGAAATCACTAGCGATCTCGCCCCCCCGGGGCGAAATCGCTAGCGATCTCGCCCTCCCCGGCTAGTGATCTCGCCCCCCTACCTCGCCCCCCTTTAGCGATTTCGCCCCCCCCCAAAAAAACGAGTTTACATGACATTTTAAAAGTTGATTGGTATAAATCACAAAATGCAGTTTCAGAATGATATAAGTACACGAGTTTGATACATAACTCCATTCATAGTATCAATATTAACGTAATTACATGGTAATAAGATAGTTGAACTTGTTTCAGACAAGGAGGGTTGGGTCCCTTGTATTCCCTTTTTTGCATATACCTGAGTCTTGACATAAGATGTATTTCATTGTATTCACCTGTCCTCAAACAACCTATATATCTCCAATATGAAGTCTCTACCATGAAGTGACAACAAAAGAACTATGTAATGTCTTTATTAATTATGCAAATATTAGGTATTGATTAGAAAAACGCACATTTTGGTATATGCACCTGGCCAAGAGATATCTTTACCTCCAACATGACTGTTTTTTCTAGTATTTAGGAACTGATGCATTTACCCGTGTTTCTTAAGACTGGTACTTTACCAGTGTTTGTGTAGCATTTAGCAACAGCTATATCAACTTGCGCGTAGATAGTGTTTATAATGAGAAACTATTATTCACGTGTGTTTTTGTTAGTGCTTTGGAAATGTTTCCAGCACAAGAAAGAAAACACTATGACAAATTGAAAACATATAGCTGACGTATTCCGTACCATAGACGGTGTTGATTTATACGTTCGCAGTAGCACTGTTTTTATGCCACCTCAGCTGCAAAAATTGTCTTTTTCATTTCAATGTCATGTTTGCACCGAACAATATAGTATCGACTTTCGAGGTATGACAGGCATCTTACGGTACGGTAATAAGGTGCATAAGGTACCAGGTAACACACCATACACGTTACTCCCCAGGTGCAGTATAGTACCAGGTAGCGCACCTGTAATATGTAGTAACCAGCTGCTCTTGGGGGGGGGGGGGGCGAAAACGCTAAAGGGGGGCGAAAACGCTAGTGATCTCGCCCCCCGGGGGGGCGAGATCGCCGGGGGGGCGAGATCGCTGTCACACCGGTACGCTGTACCGATACCCAGCCCTAGTGTTACCGTTATATCCTGAAGCTTAACTGAATTATTTTGAACATGAAATAGAGGAAATATAACTTTATACATAGGCCTGAAGAATATGTGCTAAAAACTTGCCCCATCCGGCGTTAAATTATGTCATTGTTACATCATTTGATTAAATGGGATGTTGTAAACATCACACAGAGAATGTCTTGCTTTATGGTCTGTGGTACAAGTATTTTGCCGTACTGGAATCTTTATATGGATCACAAGCGACCCCTATTAACTAGCTGCAGTACTACATGACTTCACTACGCATAAGGCTGCAGTACTGCTACTGATTAATAGAAGTCGCTTGTGATCCATGTAAAGGATAGCGTTAGATGAATATGCTTTTGTCATATGCTTTACCGGATTGATACAAAGATTTTATAGCAGTGGAAACATAGGGACTGAAATACACGATTCATTTGTATTTATGTTAGAAGGGACGCTAGGAAGGGAATGTTCAGAGTAACGTTAACTTTACGTTTATATCTTATATGTAGTGAGGATAACTAGAGCCCTATACTCTTAATGCTGAATCACCCCTTATTAGAGCCCTTCCCCGTCATTGACTATTGTATCTTCCCTGTGACTGCCGCACACTGTTAGGGTGGTAGCGCGTCTTTGTGACGTCAAGATGTCAACAAGCCACGTGGGCGCCGCTCTTCTAACCAATCGCTGTTTTCGTTTGGCATTATGTAAAATCTCTCTCTGTTGGAAAGTTTCTCTTGATATACCCAAGAAACCCGGGTATCTTCAGTAGTAGTAGTAGTCAGTTGGTAGTAGGGAAAAGAGTATCTTTGGGAATCGATCTCCGCTTCCTTGAGGGGTGGCCGGTCGGCGGTCGGGTTTCTCGGGCTTCCGACGGGTCTTTGAGCGGCGCGACGACATGACTTGTATCTCGAGCGACAAATTGTGGTGAGCACTTAGTGTTTTGTTGTGAGCCCTTGGCGGTTCTTAATGATGTGCGGTTAGACAATCCAAATTGAGGTTTTGGGGGGTCCCTGGGATAATTAGAAACTATTTATTATTAGGGATGCTTTGTGTTGTGATGTGATTCCTGCATTGATGTGTACTGTGCATTCTCTTATGTGAGACTATTTGTAACCACCGTACAAGCGTCAGAATAAAAGGAATGTAAACGTGAACCTTCATGTTTTGGCCTTGGTTTATGGTGTGCGTGAGAGAAATATACAAGCCTGAATCCTACCACTAGATAGATTTGGTCCTTGATCTGAGTGTAGTATAGTTCTGCCCCAGTACAGGGGTTGGTTCTTAGAGTAGTGGTTCCCAGTAGCTAGGTCAAGACCAGTATATATGCCACAAATGGTCCCCACACCGTTTATTGAACCCCATTCCTTTGTTCTTATCCGACTTGTACGGTGGTTTTTAGGTAGTGTATTGTTGTAGTTCTCCCGTCGGGGGCTTGTTAAGTCCTCCGCCGCCGGTTACCCTAGGTTGCCAGGGCCCGACCCGCCCGACCGTCCCGCCCCCCTGATCGTTCCATCTTTTGGTGGCCATCGCTAGCCCAATTTCAGCCTTTTCCCTGTCGGGAGCTCGTAGCGTTGTCCTTTATTATTTTATCTCTCGTTTCGGTTTTCGCCCGTACGATTTATCCGCAGGTAACCTCTAGTTTTCTCATTTTTTTCTAAATTACGACCCATCGATTCCAACCATGACTAAAGAGCCTGTATGAGTCCGGCTTGTCCTCTTCCTCCCAAATTCGTATTTTCATCCTTGTTTGTTTCAAAAGTATCTTGCCGCTTCCCACAAATGATTTCTAACGTAGTTACGGACCTCATAACGATGTCGCTCCTAATTCGAACGGTGATTTCGTATTTTATCATTGTTCACCGAGTGGCCAATGTTAGCCTGTCGCCACCTGCGTTCGGCCCCTCCTGCCGGCCAACTCCAATCGACGGGGCCCCGCCCTGCTACCCGGGTCTTGGGAAAAATCATCCCCGGGTCATCGGACCTTACTCCTGGTCCCTTTTCCTTCTTGATTCCCCCTTTATAAACGTCTACTCGTTAACGTTAGACAATTTAGTTGTGTGTGAATTTAAGTTTTTCTTTGATTTTGACCAAGTCGTTAACCACTTTCTCAAGTCGACACTTAACTTGTGTTCTGTTAGAAGTTTGGTTCTTTATTTCTACTCAACCTCGTATTCTCCTTGTTCCATTTCTTAAACCTTGCCTCGTCGTGTTCTTAAATTTATTCTTGCCACAGTAACGAACATAAAATGTCCAGTTTGATCCGTAGTATTAACGGCCTCCTACAGTCCTAGCCTTTGTTTTACTTTCCGACGTGGTCGTTGTATTTTTGTGTGTGTCCTTGATCTGTCAGGTTTGGCCGTGATTTCACATTCCACCTTCCGTGTGTTTTTCTCCCTATTTCTGGTTTTAACCCTTAAAGTTGAGCTCCCGTCCCAGGTGCATATTTTGCTGTTCTTGTGTGGTGGGGAAGGTTTCGTGTGTGTTGACAGTGTGCCTTTTTCGGTTAACTGTGGTCTTGGGTATGGTCGGTAGGCTATCTGTGATCTGACAGTGAGTGATTTTTCTTTCCGTGCATTTGAGACTTTTGACCCACCTAGTGGCTCTGTAGCGGTACACCTAGTTGGATTTTCGAAAGAGTATAAATCTACCCCTTCCTTTTTGTTAGTTGAACTGCAGTTTCTCTACCGTTACGTTAGTCGTGTGTTCATTTGTAAGTCGTGAGTTAAAATTGTGATTCTTGTGTGTGTTTGATTTCGAGTATTGAGTTATTGTTTTCGAGATGTTGTGGTATTTTATTGTGCACCCCGGTAAGTTTGGGCTGCAAATTTATCAAAGTTTTATTCCGTTCCAAAAATAGATTTTTCGCTCTGTTTTGGTTCAGGCTGTTGTTTTTAGGCTCTATAGGATTTTCACAGTATAAGTTAGATGTTTGTGGTTTTATCCTCTGGTTTATTGTTGTGTAAACAAATTTATATCGGCCTGTTACACTGCCCCGTTTGCCAACGTAGTTTGAATGCTGAAAATTGTTTTGCTGTGTTTTCTCGCTAACTCATGTATGACAAATTGGCGCGTTAATGTCAGACACCTGCTCGGACCCTTCCGTAAGGTTCTCACAGTCTTTGGTAGTCCCTAGGCGGCGTCACTGAGTATACCGATAATTGAGTCTTCATCCTTGTCATTGAGTACCACAAAAATGCCCTGTTTCGCACGTTTTCAAAATATCACCATCTGGAAAAGAATCAATCTACCATTGTCGTCTCATCTGCCCACCCTTCTGATCTATGACCCCGTCCATCCGGGCATTGACATTGATCTGTAATTTTATCTTTCCAACCTTGAGATTTAGACGCAGAACGTTCTGGAAGGTTCTAAGGAATCCCATGTCCCCTGTGCGGCTGGCTTTTCCGAATCAGACGATAGCAACCCCCTCCCGTTTGTTGAACTTCCTCGTTAGTTGCCCGTGTGAATTGTCAATCTGCAATCATTTCTCGTCATGTTTGAGTCCAGTTGGTTGTTTCGTCGGTTCCTTATTCTTTTGTACGGTGTTTTTGTTTCCGTTATGATTGAAGCGTGTCCTGATGCTACTCCAGTCCTTCAGGCTAAAATGACAGGTACATTCGTGCAGTGCGAGTCCCTTTTACTGAGTCTGTTGGTGTGTGTTTTCGTCAATAAGTCTCTCTTAAAATCTTTGGCAATTTCTCCGTATTCGGGGTGGTGAGAGCACCCCACAACAACAGACAGTTTTTTTTTTTTTTTTTTTTTTCATTTTCAAAACTGCGTGTTTGTTTTTCGTGCCCGTCTGCACATTTCCCACCACGCAAGAATGCGTAAGAAATTCGAAGATGGCAACCTTGACTTTCCAATTAACTGGTTCCGGCCACGGCCGTCCCTGGACGATTAGTGGTACAGCGTGTCTGTTATTTCGACCTTGCTTCCCTGAGCTCGCCACTTGTTCGTGACACACCTTCTTTGTTCACAGTGATGACGATACTTTCTCCACCCCTGCCCTCCTTGCGATAGTCAATCCGATGTCATTCCGCGTTCCTATGGCAACGGCACGCGAACTCCACGTGCCCTGCACACTGTCCCATCACCTTGCCCCGTCCGGTCGTCTGGGTTGCCTAGCAACAGCCTGGACCACCCCTGCTGGTACCCCCCAAATTTTTACTTTGGTTCAGAATAAGCAACAGACCGCACAAACCGCCATACATAGTATTTTTAGGATCTAAAAAATATTGAATTCACAGGTTTGGATCCCGACTCTACACCACCCGGGCGACGCAACCCGGCACGGAACGTGGACGCAGTTCAACCCCTACCGGGGGCAACCATAACCCGGGACAAGTTCCCGCTCTCCCATCTCTCCCTGTCGTACAGGCACAAGTCAAACGCCGCAGGCACCCGTCCCCAGTGACCGGGGTGCCGACAGAAGACACCGAGTCAGCGGCGGCAACACCTATCCCTGGCCACCCGGTGACGTCAGCCAGCCCTGAGTTACCATCCTTTCCTGGCCCGACGTCACGCCGTCGTCTCCTGGCACGCCGGCGGTCCCTGTCCAGTCGTGATGTCATCAGATCCTGAGCACCTAGTTGTTCCTGATCCTGCCGTGATGTCGTCGTATCCTGAGTTCCTGTTTCCTGATCCCGGTTTGACGCCATCAGTTCCTGCGTCCGTACGCCCTTCTACGGAGACGACCGTCGTCCACGTCTGTCACGTCCCGCGCTTCTGCCGGCTTACGTGTTCCTGACTTACGCGTTCGGACAATTGTTATCACAGTGGTGCTGCCCTGTCGTCAGTAAGTGTGTCACGTCGGACTTTGCCAAAGTGTCACCCATACCGTCGGTGGTACACGAAAACACCATCCAAGTTAGCAAGTGCTGTATCTCCCGTTTTGTGGCGGCGTCGGACTCTATTATGCCGCCACACCGCGTCGTCTTCATGGTGAATACCTTCAACGTCGGTCTCCCGTGCATCTGCGAGAATTCCTTGGACATTCACTATGAACTCTTAGCCAAAGACAATGTTCTATTGTAGCTCTTGTGCCTTATCGATGTATGTGTATTGCTATGTTTATATGCATGTATTGTTGTTGTGACTGTGGCCGCTACCCCGTGCAATGCCTACTTTTCCTCAGGTGAAACACCGGCTGGGCATCTCTTCTGTCGCCGTGTTGTGCTGGCCTCCGGTTCTGGGTTGGCTTGGTGGTCATCAATCGTGACTTACGGTGTAGTCCGTACCCTACCCCTCCCTTGCATCGTGCCATACTTTTGTAATTGATTTGATGTGTTGTTGTTTCTAGTTTAGACTTTGGATGTATGATGAAATGTTAGAGTAGAAGCCTTGGGCGTCACCAAACCCACGCCCCTTTAAATATGGGTTCTTTGTCGAGGCTGGGCAAAGCAAATACATTGCAGGTCTGGGGGACCTGTGGCGTCGCCGCTTCCACGCCGGGTTAAAATATGGAAGGAGGGTCTAATTCTGCTCACCTTGTGGTTTACTAGAGCCCCTCCGCCCCAAACGGGGGTCGCCGGGTTTGCACTGGGCCTACCCGATGCGTTGCCAACGTCACTCACTTTCTTATGGCCGTCCTACTCCAGCACACGTTCGATTCGGACAGTACAGTCGGCGATTCTTGTCATCACGTCACGTCTTCCGGACACTCAGTTCCGAGTCTGCTCCGCGTCAACCAACAGGTGTGTCTTCCCGTCCGGCTACCCACACCGTCGCCAGTGTACCGCATCACAGTGTCACCCTCCGTCAATCCAGACGTGAGGAAGCCACATGAACTGCGACTGCGACGCCGACCGCACCACGTCACTCCACCACGCCATACGTCACCAGGCTGTGTCAGCGACGACAGGTGCGTATACCAACCTCCGCTACGCCGTCATCACACCTGTACCGCCAACGGTCTCTCCAACGCCGTGTGCCGTCACTTTGTCATCACGTACATCATGCTGTCGCCACGTCTCGTCAATGCTGGGAGCGTCACCATCTTCGCTCCGCCACGCCGTCATCGGCTAGTGCCAGTCTTCAGTCTCCCGTCGATCCTGACGTTCCTACAGAGACTCTGTCATTTGAGTGTGTGAGACTGTGCTTTACCATCCGTACCTGACAGCGACAATGCCACGGCCCACCTGACGTCGTCTATCTGCGTGTGCGCCACCGTGACATCTAACTCACCTCTTCCAGTCCACATGTCCAACGGACGTCCACCACCTGCCTGACGTTGTGTGTTCCTCGCCGCGAACGAACACCAACTCACATATAGACATCAGGCACGTGTCAGGTCTTGACCCCCCGTGCGCACGGGTCCAGTCTTGACCTCCCTTGTGCTAACGAACGATCTGAGTAGACGGTTACGGTTTGTGAGTGACAGAGGTTTCTGCAGTTCGATGATTCTTGGCTCCTCCTTTCCCATAAAGGCCTTCCCCTGTTTCGAGTGCGCGAAGCCGGTTTACCTGGGCGGTCCCAGCAAGGTTATTAGGTTGTTAAACTAAGAGCATTTTTAGTTCCCGGGTGACAGGCAGAGGGGTGTTCCCCCCGCTCTGTATAAGTCACTTTTTAGGTGGTTAGTGGTTCAGCGGTTCCCTGTGAAGTCGCGCTTCAAGGGTCAAGTTGAACACTGCCTTGTTTAAGTTTTTATGGGTCTGAGTGGCTCGACCCCTTTCTTTTATTATTGTTCTTATTATCAAAGTGTTGTCAAAAGTCAAACTTTTCTATGTTGTAAATATGTATATACCTTTTCTGTTTGGTCAGTCCGGCCTCCTTTTCGCATCTTTATGGCGTTTCAAAGAAGAGGTAGGATGTAAGGTCAGAGTTCTCACACAGAGTCAGTGATAGATTGCTGAGTTCGCCTTCCTCCGTGCTCGCTCTTCCCTGGTGACTTCCTGGTGTCCCGGTCCCGTGTGCCTGAGTCTCAGGTCGGTTTAAACCATCGCCGACTTCCCATTGCACAACCTGTGGTCGTGGTCACAACACTCAATGCATTTTTGTATGTTCTATGTACCATGTGTTCATGTTCTATGTATCTTTTTATGTTCTGATGTGCCATTGGTCTCTATTTTCCTTTTCGGCTATGAAGAAAAGTGGTTGACGACACTCTAAATTCTTTCTTGATCTCTCCAAACCGTTATATTCCGAACAACTATTCAAATCGTTTTCGATCTCCTTTTGGATACCCTGAAATGCGTTTAAAAAGCCACCAAAACTTTTTTCTCCTTTTAACGACCGTCACTATGGTTTCGGTAACGTTTTTTTTCAAAATGTTTGTGGTTTCCAACATCGGCCACCCACATTGTAAATATGTAGGTCAAGGTCATTTGCCTCCTGGCTTCAACCTTGGTCTCCGCTAGGGAGGCGTTTCTGTAGTCTGTTCCAACGTAGGTAACTAGTTCCCTGTGGACTTTTTGTTCACTGTTTAGTTAATAAGCTCCTATTTTCTGTTCCAACGTAGTAACCTAGGCACCTGTGAACTTTCTGTTCCCTGTTTAGTTAATAAGCTCCTATTTGTTCTAGTTAAGTTGTTTTCTTTCTTAACCTCATCAACTCGACAGTTGTACAACCAGTGGGGACCGCTCACTGCGTTTATTTTTCAACTATCCTCCAATGTTCTGTATTCTACTGAGGTTCGCAGATGTGTTGCTACCTGTACTGATTTCTGTAATTAGCTACTGGTCACATGTCATACAGTGGGGGCCGCCCACTTTACGTACTGTTCACTCTGTTTGACTACCCCGTTGCTTTGTACAACATATACTTATATTTTTATACTAATTGTACTTATTGTTATATTATCTACTGCATTCCTTCTATTGCTGGTGTTACCTTTTATGATGCAGGGACGCATCATCGCCGTAGGGGGGGATGGTGTAGTGAGGATAACTAGAGCCCTATACTCTTAATGCTGAATCACCCCTTATTAGAGCCCTTCCCCGTCATTGACTATTGTATCTTCCCTGTGACTGCCGCACACTGTTAGGGTGGTAGCGCGTCTTTGTGACGTCAAGATGTCAACAAGCCACGTGGGCGCCGCTCTTCTAACCAATCGCTGTTTTCGTTTGGCATTATGTAAAATCTCTCTCTGTTGGAAAGTTTCTCTTGATATACCCAAGAAACCCGGGTATCTTCAGTAGTAGTAGTAGTCAGTTGGTAGTAGGGAAAAGAGTATCTTTGGGAATCGATCTCCGCTTCCTTGAGGGGTGGCCGGTCGGCGGTCGGGTTTCTCGGGCTTCCGACGGGTCTTTGAGCGGCGCGACGACATGACTTGTATCTCGAGCGACAAATTGTGGTGAGCACTTAGTGTTTTGTTGTGAGCCCTTGGCGGTTCTTAATGATGTGCGGTTAGACAATCCAAATTGAGGTTTTGGGGGGTCCCTGGGATAATTAGAAACTATTTATTATTAGGGATGCTTTGTGTTGTGATGTGATTCCTGCATTGATGTGTACTGTGCATTCTCTTATGTGAGACTATTTGTAACCACCGTACAAGCGTCAGAATAAAAGGAATGTAAACGTGAACCTTCATGTTTTGGCCTTGGTTTATGGTGTGCGTGAGAGAAATATACAAGCCTGAATCCTACCACTAGATAGATTTGGTCCTTGATCTGAGTGTAGTATAGTTCTGCCCCAGTACAGGGGTTGGTTCTTAGAGTAGTGGTTCCCAGTAGCTAGGTCAAGACCAGTATATATGCCACATATATACCCGATAGAATTACCAGCGTGAGAAATGTGTAGCTGAATATTTGCAAAAGCCTTCGTGAAAAAGTCTTTAAGAAAGAGAGAAACACACTGCGTTTCACTCACACAAAGTTACTTTATATGTTGCACCAACAAATGACTCACATACTAGTAACATTTTTCGCATTATGAATCCAGCTTCTTCCGGCATTCCATGACTGAGGAGAAAGGAGGTAACGTTATGTATATAACCATATGTAACGTTACTTGTTATATCGTCTGCATCGTTGCATCGTCTAATGTCCAAATGTTAAGGGGTCTTAAGGCACCCAATGTGATTTTTTAGAAAATTGAATTTGAACAAAAAATCGCATTAGGCGGCTTTAAGATGTATGCAGTTGTAAAATTGTGTCAAACAAAATGTGGGACCTGGTGCTAAGACTTGGTGACTGTGTTAGCTTGTTTCTTTTTTCCACTGCATAATTCGTTTTCTGCAAAAAATCCACGAACTTTTGAATATGAGTTGTGAATAGTCCTGACCTCCCCCGTCACGTACATACAATGGAGCAGTCCTTCCCTTCTGCATCACGTGATATATAGCCAATGATGTAGGAGAAGGTAATTAAATATTCATGAGGTGTCAATGTTGGGGAGGTAAAGAGAACCTAAAAATGGCGTCCGCGGAGGGTTTTTGCCTGGGTGAAGACGCCTCCTTGGCAGTTTCTTCTTGTCTTACAGACACAAGAACCCCATCTGCTTATGAGGGTAAGAATGAAGAAGTGATAGGCATGATTTTAGGGCGTCAGTCTTGTCGGGATTTTCTAGATCGTTCAGAAATATGTACTGCCTCGTGGTATGGAAATGTATTTTCTCCTTTCATTTTTAGTTTCGCTGATGCGAATTCTCCCTTGCGCTGATCACTGTGTGGGTGGATGGCGGGAGACTCAACTTTCACCGTGGCCTATCCACATTAACATGTCTATAAAAGACTACATTTTTTTTTTGGACTTGTATATAGCATTAAATGCACTTGATGACAAACCGTCAATGCAAAAAATATTTGGATTCAAATGGCGGTTTCCGAATCTGTTGCCACCACTTCTGTTATGATTTCAGCTGCAAAGAACTTGTTATCTGCTAGGAGGCGCTGGTAGACCAGTTGCTATAAAAAGTCTAGGTTGTTGCGAAAGAAATCACTTTTAGTTTTACATTTTTCAGAAAAGGGGATAAACTTTCCGTCTGCCTTTTAAGAAAAATCCTTCCGTTATAAAAAACTGTAACATTATTTCCAAACTTAGAGAGTCTCTAGTTTTAGAAGTTTAATTAATTGTCACAGTATTGTTACTTTTTTTTCTTTGATGGTTTGAAAGTTTTGATAGCAACATCTATTATCATAATACCGGTACGTTTACGACGATTTCTCTAGCCATACTGATTTGACAAATTGTCAACGCATCATTTTCTCCAGTTACATGTTGCTGTTATAGGTTACCCTTGCCACTTCTTCTGTGTAACTTTTCTGCCACTCTTGTCCTGCTATTAAAAAGCGTAATATTGTAATTGTAACACGCCGCGGAATTACACGGCGAACGGGCGCGTGGTTGGGAGGGGGTAAAAAATACCGGTAGGAAGAAACACGGCACAATTAACTGCCGCTATGTACATTTATACATCCTCTGATGTTCCTTCCCTTTCTGTCAGTAAATGCATAAAACATAAACCTGCATGAGCATACAAAATGTCATGAGAAAACGGACGTATACTGTCAAGAATTTTCATTTAACTTCTGTCCGTCACAACTGCTATGACGTAACACTTTACTGCTAGCGTAAATATAAAAATGGCGGGAAAACGGCTGCGTACGTTCAATTTTGCCCATTCAGTCGTAGATCCGGGCTATTATGCAACGGTTCTTCACACTTTTACATGAGTTGTAGGTCACCAATAATCTCCAAGCAGACCCTACGGTAGCATAAGACAGTATCAAAAGCTGCCAGAGGAGTGAAGCCGGCTTAGGAGTGTGTTTTGCTACCAGGGATCTGCCCCCAGTCGGCTAGAACAAAGGCTATTAACATCCAATTGTTTCCCATTCAAACTGTGCTTGCAGTGTAGGTGCTAATTGCCTTCCTTCCTGTTTGGTGTTAACTTCCAACTGGGACATGTGATGGTCACTGACTTGGCCCAGTGTAATTCGCTCATAAAATAATTATCACATGGCAACAGGGTGGGGCAGCAACACCATTGTTGAATAGAAATGCTCCTCCCTGTTTCAGTGGAGGCAGATCCCCGGTAGCAAAACACACAGAGTCCTAAGCCAGCTTCACTCCTCTGGCAGCTTTTGATACTGTCTTATGCTACCGTAGGATCTGCTTGGAGATTAGGTCACCAACAGAAATTCAAGACTGTTGTTGAATCATGCTCGTCTTGTGCCGTGAGCATGTGTAATTATGATCTATAAATTTGGCAATGAATGTGACAGTGTGTTCGTCCCACGACGAGCTGCCTACACCGAAAAAGATACTGAAAACTTTTGGCCTTGTTGTCTTTGAATGCATTGTTATCGATGCTTTGTAAATGATGTATTGGACACCTAGATGTCTGAAGTGTGCACAGCTCAGAAATAACTATTGTTGCATGTGTAGATCTCTTTAAGTTCCAGTATTTTTAATCTACCGGTATAAGTCTTACTACTGGTATTATTTGCATGTTAATAGTTCTTGTAGGTTTACAGTGGCGTACACTTTGATATTCAATGTAGATATCCTTTCACGTGATAAACGGATTTCACGCTCTTGTCGTTGCAGACGACCCGTTGAAGAAAGCGATGACTGAAGCCCATGTGTTCGGCAGCAGCGAGGATGGTTCAGAGTACGGAATCTCCAACAGCGATGGGAACCACACGGGAGAGGTCAGAGGTCATGTGTTACGTGGACTAGGGGTTGGTACCGGTACATCGGTACAAAATCGTTTTTTCTTGTTGGATCGGTCCAGAAAAACGGACCTTAATTAAAAAAACAGTGGATCGGATCTTTTAAAAATTGAAACAACCAGAGGGGCGAGTAGAACACTCAACAGAAAGAAACAACATGCCGCCATGGCACCCGGAATCGAACCCGGGGCAGCAGATCACAAATGGAACTGCAGGCGCTCATGTGTTTTGGGGCTTACGGGTCCAAGAAAGTAACTACCGGAGTAAAGAAGAGTTGATCGTCATTTTTACCAAGTTATGGCCACACCAATTTAATTTCTTGGTTCACGGATTCGCTCGCTTCTATTTTTTTATTATACAGTCAAACTTGGTCGAAGCTAGTGTTGCTTACATGAAGATAGGAATTTAAAATGCCAGTGGATGTCGGATATTCCACCAAACCAAATCCTTAGTAGTGAAATGGACCATAATGTTTTGTGTATAGCCCATTCACAAGTTTTCACAGAGAATTAGGTCCAGGTTCAGGTCCGTACCTGTACCTGAATGTTCTGTACCGGTACCCATCCCTAACGTGGACCTTGCTGCAACTACTGACATGGAAAATAGTTTTGGCAACACCTTAGGGTTGACACCTACTGTACACTGAGAGAAGTAATGTACGTACTGGTTTTATGTTGTCGGTTTTGGCTGTGACCTGTTGTTCTTCTTGCGATCAGAGGACCTCTTTACCTAAACTTCAGTTAAAACCACTGCAATAATGTCTGTACTGTCTTTTGCCTGTCTTCCACCTCTTCCAACTGCAAACTTTTAGTCATGGCAAACACTTGATTTTTTCTTTCCCTGAAATTAGATGCCATTTTCAATATACATTTGACTGCGAAGGCTGAGCTTTTGGCTATGCCTTGATGATGAAGTCTACTTTGTACTCTAGGCCTGACTGAGAAACCTAAAGTGCCAATGAGGTAGTGAAAGTTCCCGCTCTAATCTCTTCATGTTTGCTCCCCTAGGATGTAGACCATGGAAGTGGAAACCTTTATGATGAGAATGTTACAGGGCTAGCAGGTCATGCAAACCAAGTAAGTCTGGAAACTGTGCAGTTAGAAATGGTTTGATAAGAAACAAGTCCTGGAGCTTCAATTTGACATTATAATACTTTTTTTACACCCCTAATTTATTTATATTGTGAGTTGGAGGTACATGCATATGCATATTGTGTACCAGTACAAAACCGTTTTTTCTTATTGGAACGGTCCAGAAAAACGGTCTGGACCTGTAAAAATTTGGTGGACCAGATGGTGGACCGTATGTTAGACCTATTAGAAAATAGGAGGTTAATAAGGGGTTATATATTAGGCAGAAATTCCCATGTTTAGGGATGACAGGTTGAAAAAAATAACAAGAGAGAACTGAAGTAGAGTACGGTTTATTGTAATCTCTACCAAGTCTTACGGTCAATCGTATAGTGACAGCCTTGTAGGGTTTTAAAATGCTAGTAGAACTCAAATACTCTGCCAAACAGATTTCTTTATAGCGGAATGGACCATTGTTCTGAGTATTGCCCATTCACAAGTTTTCACATACTTAATTGATTGGGACCTGATACTTAATCCTATACAGGGCTCGAAATACTGGGTGCATGTGCACCCAGGTGCACCCAAAATTGAAGCTGTGCACCCAATTCTTTTCTGTGGGTGCACAGGGTGCACCTAAATATTTTCTTAGGTTTATGTATGTAAAGATATCAAAGTACAGTCAAACCTGCCCAAGACGACCACCCGGGGGACCGAATAAAAACGGTCGATTTGGACAGGTGGTCGCTGAGAAGAGTATCGACTCAAAACATGCCCGATGCAAAGTATAAATGGTTTCCGTTGCAAATAGCAAGCACACTGCACGCACGCAAAGAAGCGATGTCTTTAATGTCAAATACAACACGCACATTGTAAATTGTAAATTTAACTCTGTTTATCTGAAATAACTACGATGCACCTTTCGAATTCGATGCCCGGTACGTCCCGATAGCGTTCTTACCCACGTGTGAATGTACAGTACAGTTGGACAAAAGCACACACACAGATCTTTCTTAAAAAGGTATGAGCTACACAGATCTTTCCTAAAAACGTATGAGGCTATATACGTTTCAGCATTCGTTCACTTTATAATGGTATAGATTTAAAAAGCAAACAACTTCTGTTACAACTAAGTTCGAATTTTTTTACAACGAAATTTCCTATTACAGTATAGACTGCCCCCATTGACCAACCCATTGATGGCGCCATCCTTATTCTAAACATATCGTAATGGCAGTCAAAATCCGACGCAAACTGGCCGATTTCGGCACAAAATCGCGCTAGTTATCATTAAAAATCGATGAAAACCTCAATTTTGAAAATGATGCGGTCGTTATGGGTCCCAATTTGGGCCGGTCGCGGTCGCGTTGGCCAGGTGGTCGTTGAGAAAAAGTTGCTTAATGCTTACGTCAATGGGAAAAAAAAATCGGGACCGAGAAAAAGCGGTCGAAATGGCCAGGTGGTCGCTGAGAAGAGGTGGTCGCTCGGGCAGGTTTGACTGTACACTAGTATACATCATATTCTTGACATCTAAGTTAGAAAGATATTAAAAATGTCTGTCATGGTACTTTTTTAAGAATTTGATTTCTTGTAACTAAGTTTATTATTAGGTTCTTGCTTAAATTTAAGTGGTGCACCCAAAATCGTTTTGAGCCCTGCTATAATTGATGATGACAGGAATTTTGTGTTGAAAAACATGTAAGTTGATCCCTGTTTTTCTCCACTTCCAAGGGAGACCTGTTCTTATCCATGGCGCAGGCAGACTATGTCGATGACCACGTAATTCGGAAGAGCGCGAGAAAGCGGAAACCGAGACCGCTGTCCCCGGATAACGACCTTCTCATGTCCAAGAAACGGAAGAGACCACGGAAAAACCCAAACCCTGGCAAATCGGCTGGAAGGAGGGGAAGTTTTGATACTGAGACAGGTATGTAGGATTACTTGGAAGGTAAGAATTTTGTTGGGGTGTTTAACCACTATTTTCTGGCAATATACTGTAAAAATGTACCCTTTTTATTCAATACCAGCACAGTGTATCTTTTCCAAATAGACTGAACAGGGATAAACAAGTCCACTAGCCCTATTGTCCAGGGCAAGTGAAAGTGCTGTTCGGGCAAGTGCATGTCCTACCCCACTTGTCAGATCGGGCAAGTAAGATTTTTCCATTGATTTTAGTGCAATTTTGATATACTTGTTACCTTTTTACAGTCATGACATCAAGCAATTGTCTACAGAGAATTCCATTGCTGGAAGTGAAAATGCATATACTAGTAACAGTGACATTTGAATTTTGGGCAAGTGAAAAATTGGTTCGGGCAAGTACATTTTTTATGTGCTTGCCCGATAGGACAAGTGTATTTTAGAAAACTTGTTCAACCCTGCTGAATTGTTTTTACTTAGGGTGCATTTGTGTTACATCGTTCTGCTTTGTTGGGCTTGAAATACGTGTACAGTTGAGCAAAAATTAAACACAAAAGATACCTTATATGTATTAGGCCACACTAATTTAATTTGCTGGTTTTCAGATTTAAAAAAAATTAACTGGAAAAACATGATAATGAAGCCTGAGGACCAGGTTTGAGCCTTGGTGCACTCAGTTTTATGGGGTGAATACAGTAATATACAAGTTTTCCTCCCTACCCTCTAGCTATATCATGGCTTCTTGCTATATTTTCACTTAAAATCCGAGAACCAAGAATTTAGATTGGTATGGCCTTATGACAAAATATCTGAGCTATTATCTATGATAACCAACAAAATGTGAACTCGTCTTTTCAGAATCGTTTTGTTGCGACTTGTGCAAGTCTCCGTACGTTACCAACCCCACACGGAGAGGGAACAAACCCAAGCTGACCAACGCCAACCCCAGTCCACGCCACAAGATCGACCCGTCTACAGGAAGGATGCTGACACTGTGTAACGCCTGTGGTGAGAGCCATTCCATACATGTTTGTTTATTTGTTTGGCATCCATCTGCAGAGCTCAAAATACCACCTGCATATGCAGGTTAGTGCAGGTGAATTGGAGATGTGCAGGTATTTCTGGTGTCTACCTGCACCTAACCTTCACTTGTCCATGTACTAGGTTTTATACATAAATGTCCTATAATATAGATGTATATGGATTAGCTACATTGACTGTTACCACCTAGTAATATACAGTATAAAGGAAAAAATAGCAATGGTTCCTGAACAATTGTAGTATCATCCATACTTCCTAAATTCAGAGCGGTGCAGGTAAAATTTGTCTGGTGCATGTAATTTTCAATGTTACCTGCACCAGTGCAGGTATGCAGAAAATAAGTATCTCGAGCCCTGAATTGTCTGGGAAGACAGTGGAAGGCAAACAGGGTGAGTTAGATGACCAGTCTGCCTGGCCTGCACGTGACTTTTTAAGGTGAAGGAGGGGTGTGCACTTCCTTCTCCGCCCTCTCATCTACTGGAGCACTAAGTCAAGGACAAGAATTGCATGTGAATTGTAAGACGGCCCCAGCAGATGCAGGTTTGTTGTATGGAGTTTCTGTCTCCTAGTCCTAGGAGGACTTCCAACCAAGGATGTAAGGGGTTCCTCCTACCCCTGACTCATGTATATCCTTTACAAAAGCCATTATTTAACCTGAATTACTACAAAGTCACTTAAAATGATGTTTACAAGGTATTTTTGTGTGATATGCCCTAGATGTCTTGAATTTCTGTATGTTGGAAATATAAGAAGTTTGAAAAGTAGTTACCCTTTTGACAGGCTTTTAGCTAGGATTTTATAATAGGGAGTCCAAACTAAGTTAAAGTAGTGCATTCTAAGGTATCCCAAGAGGCAAAAATACTGTAACAGATGTCACAGTAGAAGACTGTGACCACAGATGACCTGGTTGCATCCCTGGTCAATCAGAATTTCATGCTTGTCAGAGGATTTTCTCCCCAGTATAGGGCATCCAGGGGCATCAGATTTCTTGTTATTTTAAGAAAAGTGCGTCCAGATGACGCGTTGACGCATGCCTGGCTAAAAGCCTGCCTTTTGATGATATTACATTATTTCCCCTTTCTCTAGTGCTGATGGTCCCAGTTTAGGTACTGTATTGAAAGACGTGACACATTTAAGGTAAAATTGATGTAAGTTTGAATTTTTTCTATTCAGGCCTAGCCTTTAATCGCCCGAAGAGACCCAGGAAAGAGCGCCCCCTACCCAACGAGGTAGAGAAGGCCAAGTACCTGCAGGAGGCGCAGCAGTTCGCCTTGTCTCTGGCAGAGGGCCTCAGTGATCCAGAAGGTAACAGTCTCATGTGTTTACCTATTTGAACATACTATTATGTACCATATAGTCCACATCCAAGTGTTAGAAATATAATGTCTGTCATAGTACTTGTTAAAGAATTTGAAGTTGGAAGTTGGGTTCATCAAAATTTTAGATGCCCAGAAGAAGATCAGTAAGGTTTGTTATTAGGTTTTTCTACTAAAGTCTACTTTTATTTTATGCAGTGCACCCCTAAATTTTTTGGTGCACCCAATTCTGGAGAAGGTCGGGAGAACATGATGGACAGGATTCATTTTTAAAGAGATTTTGATGCAGCCAGTTTTCAAAGCTCCTGGTGTTAAGTGCCACTGAATTTGTGAGATTGCGTGGTGCAGCGGCAGCGTGTTTTGCTCAGGACCAAGAGGTCTGTAGTTTCAGTTCTGCCGTGTCACCGATCTTATGCCCTTGGAAAAGGCACTTTTATTATACATGGCTTTACTCAGGTTAGGGTCATCCCTTTGATAGGTTAACGTTAGTTAAATGGAGGGCCTGTGTTTAAAAAAACCTGCCGCACTCATCGAAAAGAGTAGGGGTCTTTCCCGGTGTGAGTGAATCAAACCTACAGACTGGTCTCCGGGTTGAAAAGGTGATAGTCACTTGTTATGTCATCCTTCCACAAACGTGGTAAATCTGAATAAATAAATAGATTTTCCCTCTGCAGCTGAGAGATTGTTCTGCCCACACTTCAAACTGAAGGCCTGCGGCTGCATGCAGAACTTCATCATAGGGGAGGGCAACATGGAGGAGTCCCGGAGGAGAGCCAATCAGCTGCTGCGGATGTTAAAGGAAGCCAAACAGCTGAGTCAGCTGAAGTGTTACGAGGTCGTCGGTGACCCCACCAACCCCAGCGGACAGCCCAGGTCTAAGAGGTACTGTCCATCAGGCTTTTAGTCAGGTCAGGGCGTCTTTTGTACGCCCTGCTCTAAAAATGGCTGAAATTGGACGTGCCAAAAAGCAGTTACTCAAGCAACTGGATATGATTTTGGAAACGGTCAGACGTTTCAACTGGAATCCACCAGTTTTTGTCAGTGACACTGAAGTACTCTGGAAGAAACAGGTCTTTCATACTCTATGGATGTCCAATAGGAAACGTTGAAAGACAAATTCCAGACGGAAGACAATTTGGATTTCAAAGGGAGGCAAGGCTAAGACAAAGTTAATGCAAATGAAATAAGTAGCTCCTGTTGTTTTAGTTGGTGGGAAGGGGTCGCCCTACTTTAAGCAAAACGCCCTGAAGACGCCCTTACACCTTGTCTTACAAGCATGAAATTCTGTTCAACCAGGAATGCTACAGGTCACATGTGGCCCGTCTGACAGTAAACTTCAGCTTTATTCCCCCAAATTTGCACCTCAAAATGCTGGAAATGGTGTTTCAGAGAGTTATGATTTTCAAAGTTTTCTGAGTGAGGATGTCCCATCATTGAAATAGTTTGTTCTATATACATTTTCATTTTTAATGAAATATCTCATTGTACCTGTGTGTCATGTATTTTGACGTTAGTGAAAATCTTTATGAAATTTTAAAGTACTAAAATGACAGTTTATGTTGTAAACTTCTGTACAGAGCAAGGAACATCGGACTGGGTAACGGACAGAGGAAGTCCCAGGCCTTTGAGGACTTTGTGTTGAAGAACCGTAAGATTCTGAGGGAGCAGATAAAGCTGTGTGAGAGGGCCACTCAGAAGGTTCTCTGTTACTCCAACAACTTCCTGCACAAGAAGCTAAAAACAGATCCACAGGTACAGCTTCCATTCTCCATTTGAACTTGTTACTCTGTGAATGGAGGGTGACCTCCGTTGACAGAGTATTGTTTTAGTCCGATGTGATGAATGTTTGGCTTCCTGGCACATTGCATTAGTCAGTTCCAGAGTTATGATAAACAAGTACAAAATGCTTTGTCCCAGTCCTGGTACTGGTAAGCTATCAGTAATATTAGGGCTTCATTTTCTTTCCTGTTTGTCATTATTTGTCTCCTTGCGGAGTAGGGGTAGGTAGGACTTGGGCAGCTCCCAACCCTCATTGCAGTTTTTAAAAGTTCAAGGTAGTATTTCTTACTGCAGTCTTCATATAGTGAAATTAGAGTTTCTCTTTTATTTGCCGTGTTTCTTACAGAAAGGAGTACGTAAAGAGAGACAGAAGGGGAAGGAGGCCCTGGGACAGCTCAGGTCTATAGAGGACTTACCCAGGAGTCGCTGCTGTGTGGACAACTGTGTCCTGGTAAGGTCATGTTCAACTTACCTTTAAAGTTCATCTGTGTTGGTAGAAGTTATTTTTGAACTAGTTAAACTGTAATATCCAACACCAGGGCTCGAAATATTGGGTGCATGTGCACCCAGGTGCACCCAAAATTGGAGCTGTGCACCCAATTATTTTCTGTGGGTGCACCCCGTGAAAATATTTTCTTACGTTTATGTATGTAAAGATACAAGTATACATCATATTCTTGACATCTAAGTGTTAGAAAGATGATAAAGATGTCTGTCATAGTATTTGAAGAATTTGATAGATTGTAATTAAGTATTATTATTAGGTTATTACATAGATTTAAGTAGTGCACCCCAATTTTTTTTGGTGCACCCAATTTTTTAAGCTGGGTGCACCAGTGCACCTAATCCCAAAAATGAATTTCGAGCCATGAACACAAAACATGGACTCAACCAAATTTTCGACTGAACATCGTATGTATGTCATGGAACTAGGAATGAACAATCCACTGCTGCCCTGATATCACGTTATGCAGACAATCTTCACCATCCCAGAACAGAGACAGTGGGCGCCATAGACTTCCTGCAACTTATGACCCACTGTTCACTGAGTCACATGTTCTATCTGCATAACGTGATGTAATAAAGTAAGAAAAATTGGTTCGGAAGCATCAATCCTCCTACTCAGGGACATCCAACGGCGAAACCGCCTGTCTGGATGTACCCTGCTTTCTCAATTAACACCCTTAGTTCCTGACCGCCCTGCTTATAGATGTTAATGAGCTTAACCTTATATATGCAAGATCCCTTTTGAAAACTGGAAGACCTATTCTCTGATTGGCTGACAGTTGGTCAGTGGCAATGCCCACAGGAACTGATGGTGACTGTTGAGAAAGCAGGGTACATCCAGACAGGCGGTTTTGCCATTGGATGTCCCTGCATAGGAGGATGGAAACATCTCGAAATTGCAAATCACATATGTTTACAAGATGAGTGTTTTTCTCACAGATGGCGCTCACCCATGGCCGACTACTACAACAGTGGCGAGACCGCGCCCGGTCGGGTCAGATCGAGGCCAGGAGGGTCCTGGCGGAAATGTTGACGCCATCGGGCGGAGCTCGCTCCAACTGTTACAAGTTCATCAACTGGGTGACGGGGTGTAGTCACAGCACCATCGGCAGGGTCAACGACCAGATGAAGAGGACAGGCGGGGATAGGGAGCCTCCACAACACGGGCTGAAGAAATGGTGTGGAAAACTAGCATTCTACTGGGTCTCATATTGTAGTTCATACAACAGAAAACTAGCATTCTACTGGGTCTCATATTGTAGTTCATACAACAGAAAACTAGCATTCTACTGGGTCTCATATTGTAGTTCATACAACAGAAAACTAGCATTCTACTGGGTCTCATATTGTAGTTCATACAACAGAAAACTAGCATTCTACTGGGTCTCATATTGTAGTTCATACAACAGAAAACTAGCATTCTACTGGGTCTCATATTGTAGTTCATACAACAGAAAACTAGCATTCTACTGGGTATCATATTGTAGTTCATACAACAGAAAACTAGCATTCTACTGGGTCTCATATTGTAGTTCATACAACAGAAAACTAGCATTCTGCTGGGTCTCATATTGTAGTTCATACAACAGAAAACTAGCATTCTACTGGGTCTCATATTGTAGTTCATACAACAGAAAACTAGTATTCTACTGGGTCTCATTGTAGTTCATACAACAGAATACTAGTATTCTACTGGGTCTCTTATTGTAGTTCATACAACAGAAAACTAGTATTCTACTGGGTCTCATACTGTAGTTCATACAACAGAAAACTAGCATTCTACTGGGTCTCATATTGTAGTTCATACAACAGAAAACTAGCATTCTGCTGGGTCTCATATTGTAGTTCATACAACAGAAAACTAGCATTCTACTGGGTCTCATATTGTAGTTCATACAACAGAAAACTAGTATTCTACTGGGTCTCATTGTAGTTCATACAACAGAATACTAGCATTCTACTGGGTCTCTTATTGTAGTTCATACAACAGAAAACTAGCATTCTACTGGGTGTGATGGTCTAGCTCATCCAGCAGAAAACTAGTATTCTACTGGGTGTCATGTAGTTCGTACACTCCAAAAAGAGCCAGCTATTGAGTGAATCTTTAATGATTGGTCTAATGTCCTCTGTGTGAAAACAAAAGCTTACCGTCTGTCCAAAATTGATAAGTTGATTCACAGTCTAAAGTGGTTAGTTAGAGATGTTGTACAAATTGATTTTTAGTGTACAGGTGAGTTAAGTAAAGGAATGTCTTGTTTCACCTGGTCCAGGTGGAAAGAGCACCCCAAGAAGAAGAAGAAGGAAGAGTTGTCAGGAGTGGCAACAACTGGGTCAGAAACAGTCACCATCACAATCCCTGCCACACAGATCCCCAACAACTTCAGCCATCTCCCTCCTAATGTAAGTTCAGCTGCAGTTCTCATATTAACTGATAGATGGTGCTGGAACTAATACTTTGCAATTAAGATTTTAAACTATGGTTTCTTTTTAAATTGCTGTACTTAACTTTTAGTGCAATTCCCCCTGGAGGAGTACATGTAACTGGCAACACAATTCAGACTAAACTCAAAGTCTGCAATATGGTATTTTGATAAAGCTTGCAAAGATTTCAAAGATACTTATTAGTGCAAAAGCGTAGGACATAATTAAGCATCACTTTCAGTATACATGTATGTTATACTCAGTAGTCATAAAATGAAGTTTAGTATTATGTAAGACACGTATATTTGAAAATTCTGAAGAAATACAATCTTGATAATTTTTTTCTTATTCAAGTTATTGTTTTGTTTTGTAGGCACAAATCAATATTCAACAACAGCAAATCCAACAGCTGCAAAGACAGCTGGCCCAGCAGCAGCTGCACATGACCCAGGGCCAGGTGCTGCAGCCGCAGTTCCTGCACCCGTCGGGACAGCTGGTGTCGCAGCCGCTACAGCTGCAGGTGCAGGTGGCTAATGTTGGCAGCCAGGTGCCGCAGCAGTCGACAGTGCTACAGAACTCAGCTGCGGAGCAGGTGCTGATTGCAACAGACAGCCTTGGTCAACAGGTACTATACTCATACTCATAGCATCCTGCAGCTCTGTTGAAAGTCACACGGGGGCACTTATTCCTCCCTAAGTGCTCATCACAACAAACAAGCCAAAGGTATCATTCTACAGTATTGCCACCAGCCATCTACAATGCACATTAGCATTCTTGTTACAACCTTGCAATTGTGGCATTTTCTTTACTCTGCCAGCCCAGGCTAAAAGTCTGGTTTTCCAGGGTAGCCTTTTCAATGAACAAAATATAACACCTCAACAGACACAAATTGTTATAACAAACCATTGTGTTTTTATCAAGACTATTCGACTAAGTGTATAACAAGACATTTTGATGTTGAAGGTTTGTTAATTTTGCTTGGTAAGGCCACACCAATTTTATTTGTTGCTTCTCAAATTTAAATCTCCATTTTTTTTCATTTTCAAAAAAAAACTAAGTCCTGAGAAAAAAATGATACAGGTTCTGCTATCACAAACCTGTAAATATCACCATGTAGAGCCACATACACGCAATTTCAGTCTAAAAACAATGGCTTTTTTTCTGAATGATAGTAACAAATCAAAGGAAGGCATTCATTGTATAAAAGGTGCCATTAAACTCCTCAGGTTGTTGTTTTTTGTGTTATTTAAGTCAAATACCTTCACCCCAGACCTTTTTTTAGACCTGTAGCCTGCTGGTCAAGAAGCAACAAATAAATTTGGTGTGGCCTAATAATCAAACAAAAGTATTTATTACATTCTTAGAGAAGAGAGAAAACAACTGAAATGCTTCATAATATACAGTTACAGAACCAGGCAATCCAGCTGCAGCAGCCCCAGCTGACGGGAACTTCGTTACCATTGGTCAACACCCAGCCCCAGCCGAACGCTGCGTCCGGTAACCTCCTGAACACGGCACAGCTGACCAGCTACAACTTCACCCAGGCTCCCAACGTCAACATCGCAACCGTTCATCAGACAACAGCCGGAACCTCACAGGTATTTACCTTAGATAGTGTTACTTTTATCATTGCTACAATGAGTAGCCTGGGTACCATCCGAAAACTGTCACTTCTTGCTCTGACATTAATTACACACTATTTACAACCACTTCTCTGCTGTTCCGTCTAGGATTCTTGACCACGTACGTTAATGTCTGGAATCATCCAAATTTTGGACAATGGTGCTTATTGGTCCCTGTACTAGAGCAAACTAAAGAATGGGATCGTTCGAACAGGCGTTCCAACACCGGACAAGCCATCGAACGAGTGCTCTAGAACCCATTTCTTAATTCGCTATTTAACTGACATTACCACCAAAAGGTTTGAATGTGCAGGTCTCCAGACGGATAGCAGAAGCAAACATAGGAGCGAACTACTATCCAGATGGTACACAGGCTAGGTAATGAGATACACAATATAAGAGTTACTAAAGCAACCAGATAGCATCCACAATATCTAGCAATCCTGACATAAGGTGGTGGATGCTATCTAAAATGTCTAACCATTTGTCTTTGGATTGGTAAAGGACCAATCACGATCCAAAGAATGTAGTTTGTTTCTTAGCAATGCTTGAAACCATAGAGCTGAAATTACTACAGTGGTGAGAAATCCTACTGTGACAGTTGTAAGGCCACACCAAATTTATTTGTTGCTTCTCGGATTTTTCCAGAAAAAAATTTGTTTTATGTTTTCGCAAAGCAGTCTTACCGCGAACTTAAAACCACCGCGAACATTTTTCCATTACAGTATGTGACTACAGTGTATGGCACTACCGCGAACTTAAAACTACCTCGAGCACTTACCTTTCCCACTTATGCGAAATTGAATCCCCAAAAACTTAAATGCATTTACAGTACAGAAACCATAGAGCTGAAATTACAGGTGAGAAGTCCTACTGTAACAGTTATAAGATGCTTACTCCACTTTTCCCCTCACAGGCCCCCACCCAGCTGATCATCCAGACCCTGCCCACCCCCCTGCAGACCCAAACCCTGCAGTCCCAGAACATCCTGCAGCAGCTGACTCCGCAGCAGGTGGCGCTCATCATCCAGCAGGCGCTCACTCCGCAGACGGCTGCCACCGCGACTGGCCTCACCATCGGATCTGTCGCCCTCCCCACACAGAGCACTGACTCACCATTTGAGGTTAGTTTTACAATGTTGGTGAGTAGGGATGGGTACCGGTACGATGGACCTATAAAAAAAACAGTTTTCCCTTTGGACCGGTCCAAAAAAACGGATGTTGGACTTAATAGAAAATGAACAGATCATATGAACAGGCATTGACACGTTTGGGGCTTTCCGGTCAAAGAAATGACAAGAGGGAAGTAGAGTAGAGTTTACAGTCATTTCTAACAAATCATTTTACTGTAAATTGTACAAAGACAGTTAGCCTTGTAGGATTTTAAAATGCCCCTCGGAGTCAAATACTCCGCAAAACAGATTTGTTTTTACCAATTTGAAAGTAGTTTTAAGTATTACCCCGGTTGACAAGACAATCAGGTTCAGGTTCGGAGCCAGACCTGATCCTCTGGACCTGAACCGGACTTGAAAGTTCTGTACCGGTTTCCTGTACACACCCCTATTGGTGAGCGGTTGGTCACCATTTTGATTTCATTATGCCATGTTGATTTGATTATATGGATGACATCTGTGCAGGCATCAATTGTTGGCCATTTCCAAAAATAATGTAAAAAAAAGTTTTCAACATTACTACAAGTTGTACAAAGCAACTTCAGAGTAATAGCAGTGGATTGCAAAACAAATATCGGAAAACTATGCTGATGTTATGGAACAGTACAAGGTAAAAAAAAATGTGAAAGACCAAAAATGAAGAATCTATTGTTCGGTATACTATATTCTGTATGTTCAGTCATATGTATAACCTTCCTGACCACTTAGGTTTCATAATAAAGGCAACTTTTGGGGGGAAGGGGGGGGGGGACTTTTTTTTTCTCATTCGCACATTCGCATCAATTTTCGGGGTCACAGAGATGCCATCCATATAATCAAATCAACATAGCCTTACTTGTCTAAACTGGTATTGGTTTATGTACTTAAATGTTATTTCTTTTTCCAGACTTCTTCTGTAGATGAAACTTTGACTGATGGAGAACAGTCAGCTGACCTGATGAGCCAATCAAACCAGCAAACCACCCTGGATGTTTCATCTCTCAACCAATCACGGACTGCAAATATAAACCAATCACAAGTCTCTTTGGTGCCATCCACCAGCCAATCACAAGCAACAAACCAACTGAATCTCTCACAGCAAGCTGACCAATCGGAGCAACCCTCAGAAATGGTGTCTGATGCTGCTAGCCAAGCACAGGCCGTGACAGTGGAGCAGATTTCATCACTTGGCAACCACCAGTTGCCACAGCAATGGTTGCTAGGTGATAAAACACAAGGCTTGGTGGGGGTTGCAGCAACAGGGAATTCTGAACCTAGTGATTCCTTCTTGTCTGTGGACACCTTTCAGCTTCTAACCCAAAATCAAATTGGGAACCTAAACAACATCACATAGCCTGGTAGAAATTCTACATATCAAAATTGATAAGCAATATAATTACATAAATCTCCTACACAGAGACATCCAACGGCGCCAGCAAACCGCCTCTTGTCTGTACTCTGCTGTCTCAACCATCACTGTTCCTGTGGGCGTCGCCACAAATCAGCTGTCAGCCAATCAGAGCATAGGCCTTTCAGTTTTCAAGTATTTCGCATATGTAAGGATTAACTCATTAATATTCATAAGCAGGGCGGTCAGGAACTGATGGTGTCGATTGAGATAGCAGAGTACAGACAAGATGTAGTTCAATGCTGGCGCCGTTGGATGTCTCTGCGTAGGAGAATGACTTGCATAATAAGACTTCTGTGAAATTATGTAATTGCAAAACGGATACAGTATAGCTGTCTTGATGATATCCATGAGACCTTATATTATAACAGGTCAAAAATGAGCTGCTTCTAACTATACAGGTTCACTATGGAAAGGTAGTAGATGCTACCTTAAACATCTGACCATTCACAAAATCCATTCAGTTGCTTTAGAAAACTGTTATCTCATGAATCTGTTTCAAAAGTTTATTTATACAAGTATTAATGGTATCTAGGGTCAGTGCTGTTGTTTTTGTGCTTAAGTGCCACTATACATACGTCACATTATTCTTGATACTGTACCTTGTAATTAACAAGAGACGGAGTGCCGTATTATGTGAATCTAACGTTGGTGGTGCAAACCTACATGAAAACATGTACCGAGGACTATTTCTCATTTCTGATATACAGTAGAAGCCAGTTAATTGCACAACAGATTACTGCACACTTCTGTTAATCACACAGAAACCCAAAGTCCCGTAGTGATGCGGTCCAGCAGAATCATTTGCTTTGTTGCACTGTCTGTATAATTGCACAAAATGAACTGGCAAATGGGAAGTGCAATTCAACGGCTTCTACTGTATCAGTAACCGGTTAGATACACAGTACATTCATGGGAAATTAGATATCCTTTATAACTGCTTTGCAGTGTAATTTCAAAGAAATGCTTTCACCATATGAACTATTGTTAGCCAGAGTTAGCTACGCTATTTATTAAATTGATACTGTATGTTTACAACAGTATTATACATCTGTGCAACAGAAACATGCTGCTGGCTTTGTAAATACATGTACATGAACTGTAGGAACTGTAGATTTCATCACAGATGAAGTTTATTGCTTTGCCATTAAAATATTGTTTCTAAAACTTTAGTTGTGCCTGTAATTCTTGTTCATGTTAGTACCCAATGGCCAAGTCAAGTCCGTATTCTTTTGAAATGTTGTGCTAGAATACATTTTTCTTTCCAAAGAATTAACTCGGTTACTTTGCTCTAGTTGACCAGTGTCCAAGTAAATGTCTGTAAAGATGGTAAATCACCGCACTTGGGGCACCGGTGAGGCACTGCGGGGTTTGTAGATGACTCAATGAATTTCAGAGATGAAGAACAAATTTTCTTACATTTTGTGTATTTTGTTATCTTCTTAAGTCATGCTTTTACATATTATGCAATATCTTAATTATTAAAAAAAAACAGTACAGCAGTGAACGAACACCCCAGTGCTGCACCAGTGCCCCAAGTGCAGTGAGAAACTACCTTAATAGTACTAAAATGAAGTGCGATACTTGCTATTAGTAAAGTCTTTCTCGCAGTCAAAAACAAAACAGACACCATACATATTGGAATGTCACTTTATTGGATTTAAGGTTATTCTTGAATATCCATTGCTATGTTCTTCTTGTTGTAACAATTATCTGATATCTTTAGATCCATATGACAGCGAAATCTGTCCTGTTTCAATCAGTTCCTTGAGACTAAGCTATACTTAGCAGGACACTCCTGTTATGTTTTTATACATTGTATTAGTCATGCTCCCCATCTTCCTTGGCCAGCCCTCCGAACACCTCGGTAGGCACACTCCTCCGTTCCAACTGGACTTCTGGAAGATAGGAAAGGCATTCAGTCATTAGAAAGTATACATTACTTGTAGATTCTATGCATGGGCTGATAAAAGATTGTCAAATGCATTTTAGAAGTAATGTAGAAAATCTTTAAGAATTATCAAAACAATTTGAAAAAGGTGCTTTTAAGAATGGTCAAACCAGGTGCAAGATTGACAACATTTCCTTTATATACAGAAGTGTCTACAGACTCATCCTCTGATCAAAGGAAACTGGGTGCTAACTCAGGGCTCCAAATACTGGGTGCATGTGCACCCAAAATTGGAGCTGTGCACCCAATTATTTTCTGTGGGTGCACCCAAATATTTTCATGGGTTTATGTATGTAAGATATCAAAGTATACTACATACAATGTAGTATACATCATATTCTTGACATCTAAGATCTAAAATGTCTGTCATTGTACTTGTTTAAGAATTGATAGCATGTAGCTAAGTTTTGTTATTAGGTTTTTCTGACATTCTACTTAGATTTAAGTGGTGCACCAAATAATTTTTTGGTGCACCCAATTTTTTAAGTTGGGTGCACCAGTGGACCTAATCCCCAAAATGAATTTCGAGCCCTGTAACTAAAAGTCTGGCTCATTATACAGTTGGTTGATTCATTCTGTGTTAGGCCATGTTGATTTGATTATATGTATGACATCCTATGGGAATTCGAAAACAGATGCGAGCATGCAAATAAAAATGCTTGGCCCCAAAAAACTTGCATTCATTATAAAATCAAAGTGGTCTGAAAGGTTGAACAAAAGACAAACACAGAGTATTGAATACCAAACAAAAGATTCTTCATTTTTTGTTTTCAGCTTTCTTCGTTGACATTGGAATTGGCATTGACATAAGTGTATGTTTCCGGATACATTTTTCTCTAGATCTACAACATGTATTTGCTCCTGTGTACAACTCAAAGTATGGTGGTTTTTATTTTGGGAAACGGACTGAATCGATGCGCGCACGAATGTCATCCATATAGTTAAAGCAACATGGCCTTACAATCTACACAGTTTTGTTTCCAGTAGTCTTCCTTACCTTCCACCTCTGCCTCGCTGTCCGTCCCCTCCTCTTCAGAGTCCAGGGTGATCTCATCAGGGTTGTTAGCTTTTACTGCATCACTCAGGTCCTCCTGGGTACTGCCTCCCCTAGATAACATACATTCCCTCCATCAGACAATGGCACAGCACACTGTACAATTTGTTTCAACACCAGGCCTCGAAATACCACCAGGTCCTGCATATGCAGGTTTGTGCAGGTGAAATTGGAGCTGTGCAGGTATTTCTGGTGTCTACCTGCACCTGTCCTGCACTGGTCCATGTACTGGGTTGTTCAGGTAATTTTCAATGTTATCTGCACCAGTGCAGGTATGCAGAAAAAATATTTCGAGCCCTGAACAAAAGCATTGCAACTTGTATGCCTTTGTGACTTGTGAAACTACAAATGCATGCACCAAGTACTGTAATTATCTTCTTTCAAATGGTGTAAAGCTTTAAGTGTATACAGGTAGCTTTCAACATATTGCACTTGAATTTTGGAATACCGGCTTGCAGTTTAGGCTAACATCACATTTCCAAACCTGGGCCCAGCCAGGCTGCTTGTGGAAGCAAAAAATAGAAATGTATACTTAAAAATATACACAAATAATTGGCCTTCTTGGTGTGCACATCATCCCTCATTTATGCCAAAAATATGCATGAGGAAGGAAGCGTCTATACGTATAGGAAATGCATGGGTAGGGTCTGCATGTGTTTAGTGAGTGTCATACTGTTGTACAAACACACATTACATATTTCAACACAAGTGTAATTCTGCAAAAAAAGTGGGCTGAATGTGTATTCATTAATACATAACCTATTAGAAAATAGCACTCCCCTCTGGAGTTTAGGACCCTTTAAAGTGACCTGTATTACTGTAAATGCAGAAACTTTCGCAGTGGTTTGATGTTTTTTATTTATTTATGTCAGATGTTTGCGGTTTTAGCGGTGGCTGCTTCACCACAAGACATTTTTCCATGGCGGTAAAAGAATACAGTGCATGGTTCTACCGCGAACTTAAACCACCGCGAAAAGTCCCTTTTCCCGCTACCACAAAATTAAATCCTCGCGAACTTAAATGCATTTACAATGTGATGCATGTGATTCTCTGACCTGACAAACAGGAGCTGTGACTTAGGTTTGGGCATGTCCTTCTCGTGTTCCGTGGTCAGCTGTTGTGCACGCTGTTCCAGCAGCTTCATGTCGTCCATCTGCCCGGGCCCAAGGTCAGCCACTAAACAACAACAAACAAACAAACAACACACGTGATTATCAGGTACACAATTACATTTAAGGATCATGGTAAATGCTTATACATAGTACATGTACTTCAATGTGAATCATCCTCTTTGTTTAAGCTGAGGTAGTAATATAGTATGTCTTAGTATGTCTCTTTTTAAAGGTAGCCATTTTCAACTGTAATAAACACAGATTCCACATATTAAAAGGCTGTAACAGTACAAATATTTTGTCCATATCTGAAAGTCATAGTCTTCATCATTTAAATGATACAGCAGAGATTGAAATGTTTGCAACATACCTTCCTATGACATGTGCAAGCTCAACATTGTCTAATATCAACCATCACCCTACTGTGTTATACAAAGGTTAGCCAGTACAGAGGTTGTGGCTCACAATCAGAGTGTGGGGGGCAAGCATGCTACTAGTATTTAGCAGACGATTTTGAACACAAACGATAACGTCATTTCCAATTCTGAGTTTTGATTGGCTAAAGGTGGAAGAAAAATTCTGAGTTTTGATTCCCTTAAGGTGGAAGACGGCTACAAAAACAGAAAGTCTTCCTTGTGATAAGAGTTAAATATTAGTACAGACTAGTAAGAGGGTTAAACACAGACCTGTCCCTGTGGCACTCCCGGCAGCGGCCAGCATCTGGGCAGACATGAAGTTGACCTGGGTGTTGTACGTGGCCTGCACGCTGCGCTTGATACGCAGCATCTCACGAATCGTGTCCTCGTTCCCGTGACGGACCTCAAAGTCCTTCCACGTCTGCCAGAAGGACGCTGTTGTCTGGCGAGAAAGGGGGTCAACATCATTGATGAGAAGAGATATACCTGTTCGTTAGGGTAGAGACTGAGATCTGACAGAATCAGCAATTCCACTGGCAGACAGAGGTCGCAATTAGAATCTTTGTCGACAGAGGTCGCAATTTAGAATCTCTGTCAAAAGAGGTTGCAATCAGAATCTCTGTCTACAGAGGTCGCAATCAGATGACAGAGATCGCAATTAGAATCGATGTCGACAGAGGTCGTAATCAAAATCTCTGTCGACAAAGGTCACAATTAGAATCTCTGTTGACAGAGGTCGCAATAGAATCTCTGTCGACAGAGGTCGCAATCAGAATCTCTGTCGACAGAGGTTGCAATTAGAATCGATGTCGACAGAGGTCGTAATCAAAATCTCTGTCGACAAAGGTCACAATTAGAATCTCTGTTGACAGAGGTCGCAATAGAATCTCTGTCGACAGAGGTCGCAATCAGAATCTCTGTCGACAGAGGTTGCAATCAGAATCTCTGTGGACAGAGGTCACAATCAAAATCTCTGTAAAAACAAATTAAAAGTGATATTTTACATGAAACTAGACCACAGGACTGTCTGCTTACCCTTGGATCACACATCTGTGAACAGTGAGCGTACACTGCTCTGGCTCGGTCTATCTCTCCAAGCTTCTTCTCCAGATCTGCAAATCTTAGACACATCTCCCTGAAAAATGGAATATCACAATAGTCAGTGCCTACCAACATATACATATAGAATCACTGGGACATTCCGTTTCACTGGACAAAGTTAAAATCTTGGACATAGAACTAAAATCTTGGACATAGAACCAAACTTTTTTGCTATATAGGGATTGAAGAAGCCATCTACATCAGAGCTTTACAACCATCCCTGAATAAAGACAGTGGGCGCCATAGACTTCCTGTAACCTATGATCCACTGCTTACTAAGTCACATGTTCTATCTACATAACAATGACATAACGGCAGCAGTGGATTGTTCATACCTTGACAAAGAGTGGTGCTGTTCAGTCGAAAATTTGGGTGAGTTCGATTTTTGTGTTGGATATTACAGTTTAACTAGTTCAAGAATGACTTCTACCAACATAGATGAACTTTCATGCTAACATTCAGTGCTGATGTGAGTGGATCAAACCATTCCGGCTACATGGGGTAGGGAATTTTCCCCAGCAGCCTTCGTAACCCCTGCTTTTAGTCGAACTTTAGGCTCAATTTTTCTGACTTAGGGAGAAGTGATACTGCTACAGTGAGCATAGGAAAGTGCCTAGAAGTGGTCAATGGCCTCGCACTAAGCAAACTCCTTAAAAATAAAAATAGGATAGAATAGTGAATGAAACATCACAATACCTGGCATGTTCCTCTGGTAGCATCTCTATAGCCTTCTCATAGATCTGTCTGGTGTAGGTCACACCGAAGATCTCCGCAGCCCTCTTGATGTAGATGTTGAACATCTCGTACTGTTCGTCGGGCTGGACGGCCTTGGTGGAGCGGTCGTACACCGCCATGGCGTGTCGCTGTAGACCGTGTTCCTCCTCAAGTTTGGCGTACAGCAGGTAGAAATCTGTCGGGGTTTAAACCACCAAAGGGGTTAGCACATTCTTAACAGCAACTGATCATTCTCCTTCAATCTGGTTGCCATATACTAGTACTGTAAATGCATTTGAGTTTGCGGGGATTTACTTTCGCGGTAGTGGGAAAATGTAGTGTTCACGGTGGTTTCATGTTGCAGTAGTGCCATAGACTATAGTCAAAAACTACAATGTATGCTGGAAAAATGTTCATGGTGGTTTTAAGTTTGCAGTGAAGAGGCCACTGCAAAAACCATGAATATAAAACCATCACGAACATTTCTAAATTTACAGTAGAACCTACAAAAAAAAAAATGACATTTCATTTAAGTATTCAATTATATTATACTTTTTATAGCTTTCAAGTAGCTGCATGCCTTGTATGCTAGTTTTTGAATATCTTGACGAGACTGCAAGCTGTATGTGACATTGCTGGCACTGGTTCAAATGTATGCCAAGTGTTTTCTCAATCATTGTGCAATTTCAAGAGATCAGCCTATGTTCGCAGGTCTCTGAGCCCCATCCAATATGCTGGGCTAGATTTTCAGGTCAAAAATGTATGGGGCAATTTTTTTCAACAATCCCAGCGAACAACAAATACGACCAAGTTTCTTCAACCAAAAGACAGGGGCTCTACACGTAGGTCTAAAGAATCTTATAAAACCTACTCACTTTTGGCATATTTGGGAGGACAGTCTTCCAGACACTGTTCGAACAGATCCCTGGCTCGCTCCAGCTTCTTCCCACCGTACCGGTCAATAAACTTGGTGAGATACATGTTCCAGATGTCATACACGTTAGGCCACCTGAACAGGGCAATACCTCTCTCATAGGCCTGGAATAGAAAAAGTTCAGACAGAATGTCATGATGAGTGAGTAAAGGAGAAAATAATTTCATCAGATTGGTAGAATATAGGAAATGGGATAATTCTTTTTTTTACACAAGCAATAAGTACTTCCTTTGCTTACTTTTCTTTGAAGTTCTGAGGAAGGTGTCTGAGAGACATCGAAACCTAAGCAAAGTAAGCACAGGTTGTGTATAGAGAATTCTCCCATATCCAATACCTACACTGGTTCTGATGTCTGTACAAAGAACTTCATGAAAACATTTCAAACAATGACACCACTAGAAAAAAACTGCATCACTTTAATTTGTTTGTTTCCTAGCCAATTTATTCTTCATCTAGTTTGATATAAATATGTATATTATCAATAACCTAATCTGTTGTGTGCTCTTTTTGTATTTAGCACTTGTGAGAAAGATTATAATAGTAATAGTAACACACACCACTACCAGTGGACTATCCTCCTGCTGTAGTGCTTGCATAACTGTGTAGCCCAAGGAAAGAAAGCTATAGAAACAAAGATGGACACCTCCCCATAGTACTGTAAATGCAGAAATGTTCGTGATTTTACCGGTGGCCACTTAACTGCAAACTTAGTTACCCCCACCCCCTCAACATTTTTCCATTATAGCTTTTTACTACAGTGAATGGTACTACCGCAAACTAAAACCACCACGAACACTCCATGTTCCCGCTACCTCAAAAGTAAATACTCTTGAACTTAAATGCATTTACAGTAAGCCAAAGACTTGTAGAAATTGAGAGGGGCGAGTAAGAACAGAAAGAAACAAACATGCCAACACCCGGGATCGAACCTGGGGTGGCGGATTACAAATCGTGACCGCTATCGCTGTTGCCACAAAAGCTCTAGAGCCCTTGGGCAAGGACGATAGGCAGTACTTGAACACCACTGTTACAGTCTTAACAGGCCAATCAGAAGTAAGCATCCACCTTGAAACCTTCCTCAAAGTAGTCGTGTTCCTCCAGAAACATGCCGTAGTTGATGATGATCTGAGGATTGGCGATCCTGAGGTCGACGATGCGATCGTAGACAGCCTTGCAGGACTTGAACGTGCCGAAACTCTCCTCCAGGTCGGCGTACATGGACCACAGCTTGAGCGACTTGTACAGACGGTTCTGTACCGTTTCTGTCTCGTCAAAGTACGCGGCCTTCCTGCCTGGCATGGCGGTGGCTCTCTTCATCAACTCCAGGGCAGCATCAAAGTTTCTAATGAAAAAAAAAGCAGCTTATGATTATTTCATATTATAATCTACTGTATGCCAAAAAGCAGTTACTCAAGCAACTGGATATGATTTTGAAAACGGTCATATGTTTCAGATGGCATCCACCATCTTTCATCAGTGATACCCAACTAAGCAGCTGCAGTGTAACTGACAAAAGATAGTGGATGCCATCTGAAACGTCTGACCGTTTCCAAAATCATATCCAGTTGCTTGAGTAATTGTTTTTGGCGAATATTATTACCTGGATGTCTAACTTTCATCAACGCATAATCTACTCTATCATTGGCTTTTAGTCTGATTTAATCATTTCAACATCCTCTGCTATATAAAATTAATGTATCTGATTCAATAACTTTTACCCTTCTCCTTATTAAGTTATGCTGTCAATAATGTAAATTTGAAGCCATGATAAGCAAATAATCAGAAAATACAATCAATAATAATTCATGATGTTTCATTATCTTTTTTGAATCAAAAATTTTGTTTTGAATAAAACAAAATTTTTGGCTTATGACATTTTAAAAGCACTTTGTACTCTACAAACTCAAATGAATGTGCATGGAAAAGGCAACCCTATGCATCTACATTGTACTTACTCATGTCTGATTTCCATCTCAGCGTATTCACACCACACACTGGCCAAGTCATCCACATGTTTGAATGGCACCTTGGTGGACTTCTCAAATATTGTTCTGGCCTAATCGTGAGGAAAAAAAACGACTCATAAATGTTTGCAGTCATAACATATAACCACACTCACATATTGTTACCTCGGTATCAGGATTGTAGCCAGGCTGAAATAATTTTCTGTCCCCTCGATTTTGAATCCTTTCGAGCGCCCAAAGCACGAGATGTTGCACCTTTGTTCCTAGGGGGTCGGGGAGCATGCTCCCCCGGAAAATTTTGAAACCTACACATGTAGACCCTCTGAAATGCTGTTTCTTGCATTTTGAGGTGTAAATTTTGCTAGTAGACTAAGCTGTTCAACAGCATCTGTTTTGGTTAAAAATTCCACAAGGGAGATAGTTTTTTTATGTATCTTGAAGTTCACATATCAATTTTTGTCCTTCACAGAGGACAGAATGGACAAAATTATTTTCTGCCCCAGCTGCAAAATTCCATCAAAGGATGGAAGGACGGGCGCTACAGTACTTACAGTATGGATACAACCCTGCTTAGTATATATGTAACTGTCGTTTTTAAATGTAAGTTAGAAATTTCTTAGTCTGATTAAGTACAAGCATATTGATCATCCATCAATTTGTCCACTGTCTTACTTCATGCTCACAAGCAAAATAGAAGAACTTCTAACAAAAGACAAAAGAAATTTGAATTTTGAAACCAAAAATTTACACAAGCTACTAAGTACAATGCTCTTTCTTTCCATTAAATTTGAAAGAACTTGGACCGAATAGACAACTGTCAATGGCAGCTGAGTGAATTAATATCATCCATTTTTCAATGCTTCAACGTCTGTTTTTGACTATTATAACATCTGTTTCTGAAACTACAAAGTTAGCCATTATAGCACTTACATCATCAACCTGGCTGTTTTCCTCGTAGTACTTGGCGAAGGCGACCCACAGGGTGTACAGCTTTCCTGTGGCCTTCTGGGGGTCCACTGTCTGAACTGCCTCTGTGTAGGTTTGGATAACCTGAAACATGGAGACAATCACTCAACAGTAAATATATACACCTTTCTCATATCACGGGCGGCCATCATAGATCTAATAGAGTTCAATGAGGCAAACAAAAGACTGTCCATCATAATTAGCAGTTCAACCAATGATAGCATGGAAATTAGAAAATCCACCAATGAGAGAATGGCTGCATGTCTGTTAAATATTTGCATTCTTATGTTTTTATTTTGTATCTCTTAAGGGACTATGGGATCAGTCTATGCTACTCTAAATTAACAACTGTATATCTGTTGGTGCATAACACTAGTTATGATATTTATTATTTGATCTTATGGTTTTTGGGAAAACTAAATGGGATCTGATTTTAGAAATAAGTTTTGTCTGTTTAGCTCATTGACCTCCTCAATGATCAAGATTTAAAGCAAAAATTTATATCTTCTACATGTGTATTTGTTCCTAAATGATAGCCCCTGCCATGTGATCAACAGCTCTTCTTCTTCTTAGTGTTTAGGTGGCCACTATCATCTTGCTGATGTTTCTGCCACACTTAACAGAGGTGCTGGTACAAAAGGTTGGCTGTAGATTGATGTCCTGGGGGTCTACTGTAACTGTTAGTGTAGATTTGCCACCTTATCCCTGAAGGATTCCAGGTTAAGGTTATTCACCCGGCTGATCAATTTTCCCCAAAGCCCTGTAATATTTTTTCTATTGAGCCGCTTATACCTGTAATATATGTTTTTCACTTCAAGACCACCCTATTCTTACGTATCAATTAGTTATGAATATGGGAAAATGTTTATTCCAGTCAATTTTTTTGGGTGTCTCCGCTGGCGGAGACAGCCAAGTTAATCCCCTGTTTAAACAATGACATCATTCTGCACATGCGCACTACTGTCCACAACAAACAAAATGGCGGACATGTCTGGCCTATTTTTCGTCATGGCGCACAGGCATCAAAATAGCAACAGATACTTTTATTTCAAGGCTTGCTTGGTTTAGTTAGCCCGATGTTATTGGGTTCATGTATTTGTGTACATAAATAGCCCACATTGAACGGTGCTGTTGCCTATTTCAGTTGCTTTTTTTATGGAAACAGTCACCAAAATGCAAGTGCGTAAGCGGCAGCGTAAGGCCGTAAATTTTTGGTAGGAAGTTTAGAAACTCTTGCACCGTTAAGAAGATTGGCTAGATTTTTGCGCCGCTAAAAGATTGGCTATATTCCGCTGTCGAATTCCGCGCACGGTCCTGTGGTGGTGGCATTCCGCGCTCTGCCCGTTGGTCCGTTGCATACCCCGGTGAGCTCGCCGCTAGATCTTCGGCGCTTAGAGTGTTGCCCGCCCGCCCGGTGCACTGGCGCATATCGGAGAATGTTTACGGTCTTGTTTCAGTTACGGGCGGTCATAACTCGAAATGCCGGTTCAAAAGATGAATAGAAAAAAGTTGTTTACAGGCGTAAAAGCAGAACGGGCCCGGTAAACCTCCGAGCAGTTTAGTTGGCTGGCGGATAGAAAATTATGTCCTACACCGACAACGTGACCTACATTTCACCAATCTCCAAGCAGCGGCCTTTTTGCCGCGAACACTGGCAGCCTTGCGTCTCCGCACCTTCTTCGACATCCGTCTTGATACGAAGCCTAGATCTTTGGCAACATCAAGGTTGTTTAAAAAAAACTCTTGCTTCATTGCCTCCACGATACCAGGCACATTTTTTCAGCGCTTTCACCGCGGCCGCCGCGCAGGGCCCCGGGCCCGGGACACCCGCCATCTGTAAAGTCGGGTCTGGCGCATTACGTCATAGGTATCGGGAAAGATAAACAAGCCGGGGGAGGTGACGAAAATGGAGGAATAGCCAGATTTCTCGAGGTTTCTCGCGTTTTGCGAGATTGTACGAGAGTTCTAAAGCTGTTTAGGGGTCAAAAGGGGTCAAACTCGCCGAGAGGCAGCACGCCACCAAGTTTGGTGGAGTTTCGGCGCATTTTGCGCTCAAAATGGACTATTTATGGTTCACCGCTCAGTTTTATGGCCCTGTGGCCTCATTTAGCCCTAAAAGTAGGAAACGGGGAACATATCTGGCCACATATTCCCCTATATTCTTGAAGATAATCGTTCGATCTTCAAACTCGCGGTTGCGCAAAGGGCTATCTTGTTTGGTTCGTCAGGTACGGAGACTTTATTTATTACCTAATTAAAAATCAATAAATTGGCAATAACTACCGACTGTTAGTAGTTATTTTCTTGCGCAACATACAATTGCATAGCTTTGATGGTTATGTGTAAGAAAAATAACATTTTTATCCTGTAGGAAATAACAACGATTCCAAGATGGCGGCAGCTGCTTTTGTCTGAGCTCTCATCTTTATCATATATTGTAAAATTCTGTCCTAAAATCTTGTCATCGTCCATAAATCATACCAGAATCTGAAAGTTGAATGTCTTAAGGCTTATTCTGTATGAGAAAATTGGACGTTTGACGAATCTGGGCGGAGATATTGGACGGAAAAACCTGGTCTCCCAGACAACAAAGGACGCTGTATCCGGGCAACAACAAAGGACGCCACTTTCTCGCCAGCGGAAACACCGCAGCGGGCTCCCTTAGTTGGAGCCCCCGCCGGTAGGTTTCTCTCTCTGCAACATTTACACTGATTTTTTACATAGTCTGTGTTTGTTTGTGGTGATTTATCACCAGCTCGTCGCTGCCGAGAGTATCTCTTGTCATTTCAGTACCCCCCCCCCCCCCGGCAGAATGGCACCAAGAAAAGGCAACACTTCCGAAGACGATTCTGTATCTCTGTCAGTTGTCAAAGAACTACTAGAACTACAAGAGAGGAACTTCAAATCATTCCTGGACACGATTATGGAGTCAACACACAAGAGAATGGACAACATTATACGGGAAGTTCAAGAGATTAAGGACAGCCTTCACTTCTCACAAAAGGAAATCGACGACAACAAACTCAACCTATATCGACATGTACAAAAGGTAGAGGACATAGAAACAGAAATAACCCTACTCAAGAAAGACATCACCGCAAACGACACCAAAGTTGACTACCTTGAAAATCAATCGCGAAGAAATAATATATTGATTGACGGAGTCGCTGACACGAAGGACGAGACTTGGGACCAGTGTGAGCAGAAAGTAAGGGATCTACTCAAGGAAAAACTGAAGCTAGATCCAAAACAGATAGAAATAGAAAGAGCGCACAGGAACGGACGTTTTCAGGACGGAGGACGACCGCGCCCAATCGTAGCGAAACTGCTAAGATTCAAGGACAAGGACACAATCATCAAACGAGCAAAGTATCTGAAAGGAAGCACTATCTACATGAACGAGGATTTTTCCGAGAAGGTGAGACAGAAGAGGAAGGAACTGATCCCGGAAATGAAAGCTGCACGTGAACGTGGAAACATCGCGTACCTGAAATTTGACAAACTTATTGTCCACCCACCTGGAGAGGGAGGAGCAGATCGCAGGCGCACTAGAGCCGACTCCAGACACTGAAGACACGGAATTTCCTGAACTGTTTTGAGCTAAGTCAAATAACCCTTAACCACCCAACATGAACTCAAACCCCCCACAACCTAGCACCTTGATTTTTAATCCATGTGACCTGAATAATTTAGATAATGGGTCACAAATCTCCCCACTGGATCCTGATACTAACTTTCTGAATGACTTTTACACTTCTATAAATACAACTTCCCAATATCATACTGTTGAATCCTTTAATAAATCTTGTAGGACACCCTGTTGTAACACTCTATCCTTGTTCCACTTAAATGTACGAAGCCTACCATGCCATTTTGATGAACTGAATGAATATATCTCTTCCCTGCACCAACATTTTACAGTTATTGCATTAACAGAAACATGGCTAACAGAAAATATCGCGGAAAATTATAGTATACCTGGTTATAACAGCATACACCACTGCAGAAAGAATAGATCTGGAGGGGGTGTGTCACTATACATTAGAAACGACATGTATCATCAAGAACGAGGTGACCTTGAATTTGTTATCGATGACACAGGCACAAAGAGCATATCCATTGAGATCATTCCAAGTAACCCGAAGGAGAAAAAAACAATATTGAGCTGTGTGTATCGCCCACCAAATACCGACATTATAGAATTCAATGAGCGCATAAAGGAATCTATAAACAATATTAATAGGGAAAGAGCGACTTGTTATATTATTGGTGATTTCAATATTAATCTATTAAACAATACTAACCAACCCACTACTGATCATATAAATGAAATGTTCTCATCTGGCTTCTACCCACTTATATGCAGACCTACCAGAATTACACCTTACTCTGCCACCTTAATAGACAACATTTATACAAACTCAGGTAGCAACAATATCAAGGTTGGCATCCTCATCACTGACATATCAGATCACTTTCCAATATTCCTTTCATCCGAATTAAACGAGCCAGTCAGACAGGCAGACAAAATATCTTATCGCCAAGTTAACACAACTAACATTCAGAAATTTACACAATCCCTATCAGAAATAGTATGGAGCGACGTATTAAACGAAACAGACACAGAGAAAGCATATAATCAGTTTCTCGAAACATACGGATCGTTATACGAAAAATGTTTCCCAAAGAAAACTACAAAAATCTCCCAGCACTCTCGCAAAAAACCCTGGCTTAGCAGTGGATTGTTAAAGTCAATACGCAAAAAAAATAAGCTCTACACTAAATATGTCAAGAACCCCACGCCCTTAAACCACAGTATCTATAAAAAATACCGGAATAAGTTAAATCATCTCCTAAAAACTACAAAGAAGGATTACTACCACAAAAAGTTCAATGAAGCTACCAGTAACATAAAACAAACATGGTCCCTGATAAATGAAGTTATAAATCGTAACAAAAGCAACTCAGCTGGTCCAAACAAAATACAAATTGGTACCAAAACTACCGAAAATAAAGATAAAATATGTAATGAATTCAATGATTTTTTCATTAATATTGGACCTACACTTGAAAGTAAAATCCCAAAAGGAACACAAGATCCTCTTAGTTACATCACTTTACAAGTAAACCTATCAACTTTTGTGCCACCAACTGATGCTGAAATTACAGATATTGTCAAAAACTTAAAAGACTCAGCTGCTGGTCATGACGAAATTAGCCCTAAAGTACTAAAGTTGTCACTACCCTATGTTATTGCCCCTCTAACACATATTCTTTCTCTATCCTTGCAAAATGGAATTGTTCCCCACCCACTAAAAGTCGCAAAAGTGACGCCTATTTTTAAAAGCAGTGACCCTCTAAATGTTAACAACTATCGACCAATATCTGTCCTTCCCTGCATATCTAAAGTCTTGGAAAAGCTAGTATATAGTCGTCTTTTGAAACATTTAAATCAAAATAACATCCTATATAAACATCAATATGGTTTCCGAAAGGGCTATTCTACCTCTCTGGCACTCATACACTTAATGGAAAAAATTTCTACCGCCATAGATAATTCAGAATACACAATAGGAATCTTTCTCGATCTATCAAAAGCATTTGATACGGTTAATCATTCCATTCTACTCAATAAACTAAAACGATACGGTATATGTGACTCCGCAATAAAATGGTTCTCGTCTTATCTATCCAATAGACAACAATACGTAGCTCTTAACGATAATAAATCACAACCCAAAATAATAGAATGTGGTGTCCCACAGGGTTCGATATTAGGACCTCTACTTTTTCTGATTTATATAAATGATCTCGAAAAAGCATCCTCAATTATATTCTTTATCCTATTTGCAGATGATTCAAATCTTTTTCTTTCAAACTCGAATTTTGATACGCTAGTAAAACTTGCTAACGAAGAAATGAAAAAGGTTATGTCGTGGTTTGAGGCAAATAAATTATCAGTAAATGTTAAGAAGACATATTATCTAATTTTCTGTAATAGAAATAAAACCTATAACAAAAGTGCCAAAATCTTTTTAAAAAGTGTGCCCCTGTCTCAAGAGAGTCAAGCCCAATTCTTAGGTATAATCATTGATGATCGACTGACCTGGAAATCGCATATAACTATGTTAGGTAAAAAGATTTCAAAAACTATCGGTATCATTGGAAAACTTAAACATATTCTTACTCAAAAAACCATTATTACCATATATAATAGTTTAATATACCCGTATCTAACCTACGGGAATATAGTCTGGGGATGCGCCTACAAAACCACACTACAGCCCCTGATATTGCTCCAAAAAAGATTTGTTCGTTCAGCCACGGGCGCCAGTTTTCATGCACATTCTGCACCTTTGTTTACAAAACTTAAGATTTTGAATATTTTTGATATCAACAGACTTCATCTGATGCTATTTACGTTTAAATTCCTAAACTGTTCTCTTCCAGAAACATTTAATGGTCTTCTAAATCTTAATTCTCATTTTCATAATTACCAAACTCGACAAAGTGCTCATTTCCATATTCCCCTAGTTAGAACGTCAGTAGCCCAAATGAGTGTAAAATACAAATGTATAATTAATTGGAATAATCTCCCCCTCCATCTAAAATGTTTAACATCAATAATTAGTTTTAAACGCAATCTAAAAAATCACCTACTTTCCTTTCCCACTGACATTTGACATCTTATCTTAATTTCTCCATTTGATAGCTTAAGTTGTTATTTAGTTGATATATTTCCCTGTTTTTAATAATTTAATTGTTGTTTTAATCATTAGGTATTTAGCTGCTACATTTCCTTGTTTTAGTCATTTGATAATAGCTTTATTTGTGTCACTTTAGTTACGATATATCCTTGTTTTTTTCTTAATTCGTTAACTTTAGCTTCTCTATTATATTATATAGCTTCATTTGTGTTACGATAGTTTCAATATTTAAATTGTTGCCAATAATTTTTTCCTTAACTTCTCCATTTGATAGCTTAAGTTGTTATTTACAGTACCGACTACGTTTATGGTCCGGTCCCACGCGATTTACACGCGATTTAATCTCGATTAAAAGTCGTGCAAATCGCGATTAAAAGTCGTGCAAGTCGCGATTTGATCGCGATTGAATCGCGTGCGCTAATGAGCTGTAGCTATCTAATTAAAAATCTCGTGTCGTCTGTAAACGCGTTTACTCCCGGCACCCCGCCGACTCAAAACAAAAGGCTTTGTTCCGACTGCCCCGCCCCTTGGTCGGGCATTTCACCCACGAAATATTTTGTTCGTTAATGAGCAGTGTTTACTTTTGTAAATTTGCATGATACTTGTAAGTCGTCAATTTCACGTATTTGTTGATAATTGGTGAATAATACAGGGGCTGGACAGCGCCTCGGGTGTCGGCAATATTGTCCGAGGACCGCTGACGCTTTTTAGCTAAGATCGTAAAAGAAGTTCACAGTCAGCAAATTAATATATCGACATTCTCTCCTGGTACCGATTGCTCAGACTGAGTTAAATTTCTATACTATATCTTGATTAGTAACTTTTCATTTTGCTGGTGTTGTGTTGTTGCTTTTTTATTTATCACGAAATGTGCATTTCTCGATAAATTTGAACAGGCGTGTACACGTTACTGCTCGTCATCCAACACCGTCCAAAGGGTACGGATTTGCAAAACATCGGAGGAAAATTGCCAACAGCGATCATGTTCACAACGCTGGGTATGGAAATTGTGATAAGAAAACAGTCTCCCGATACACATTTTCTGATATAAAATAAATGTCAATGATGAATCCAGAAAGCAACCCGAACTACGCAAAAGAAAATAGTCTTCACGGCTAAGCTTTTTCGTAAGCCTCAAAGGGAAGACGATGATGTCAACCGTCGAAACAAGCGGGTTGTCGGCGAATATAGTCTCCTACTTACAGTTTTTGGCGGGTTATCTTCGTATAATTTTAGTGGAAGGCCAGCAAAAAGAGATACAAGTTCGATTCGCCACATTTCCCCGTAAAATACGGCGTTACATTCCACCGAAAATTATGTGTATAAGCTGTACTGTACGTGACAGCAGAGAGTTGGGAAGAACTAGACGCGCGTGGGAAATGCAACTGGACGTGCGGTTACCATGGCGACAGCTCCGGCGGTAGCCCTCTGAAGTAGCGCCTGCCTGATTATGCGGCAAATCCAATCAACTTCCCTCCAATCACAGCCAGAAGCGGCGCTGACAAAGTGGTAACAACAAGAAGAAGCGTAGAACTAACGCGTTGTTGTGTTTTTTTAATCATTTATCACGAAATGTGCATTCTTTGATAAAATTTAACACGTTACTGCTCGGCCAGCGTCGTCCGCAAGGCATAGATAATTTTGCAAAACATCGGAGGGACTTTTCCGGCATCGATCATTCTCACATCGCTGAGTAAGAATTCTGTGAACAGTCTGTCGATAATCATTTCCAACTTGAAGAAGGTGGTATTTTTTTTACGGCATACTACAAAAGTCGTAACGGCAACCGAGCGGGTTGCCGGCAAAAATTGTCTCCTATTTACATTTTTAGGCGGGCTACTTTCGTCTAATTTTCGTGGAAGGTATATGATAAAATAATACAAGTTCGAATCTTTTGGACCCACAAAGGACTGACAGCATAAACACGATCGATCTAATATAAACGGAATTGCTGGGTTGAAGACTATACACTGACATGAATGGACTACTAGTATTTATACGCATAAATTGACCGTTTTGCATGTATTTAAATATGAATAAAGGATATTGTGTTTGGTCATAACTTAATATTTCTAGGAACGTTGATACTCCTTGGTTCGGCATCGGCAGCTAATTTTCTAGGCTAGGAAAGTAGGATTCAGGTTTCCATCCGCCTGCTGATCGTCATGGTTACAAACTCGACAAACAAGACTTACCTGTTCCTGACGGAGCTCTTGGGTCGGAACACAGCCATCGTACGATCCTGGTCGTCGAGCAGTCGACCGACGCAACCATACTCCAGGGCATACATTCTACTTTGTGTTTTTTAAATCTTTTTGTTAATCGTGTTTTGTCTGCGTATCTGTTCAAACAAACATGTACCTGTTCTAACAATGTTGTGTTGGTGTAACTAACATAACTTCTACTATGTAGTTAGATATCGGTAGCTAATTTTCTAGGCTAGGAAAGTAGGATTCGGATTTCTATCCGCCGGTTTCCTGGACATACAGCTGATCGTCATGGTTGCAACTCGACCAACAAGACCTACCTGTTCTGTTCCTGACCGCCTCGGACGTTCCTGGTCGCCGGGCAGTGGACCCACGCAACCATATTCAAGGGGCATACGTCTTGGTTCGACACAGACAATTGTTATTTTGCCGAAAATTTCTTCATCACTTATTGGTTTTCTTGTTGAGTATGTGATCAAGTTTTTCTAACCTGTCATTGATTCAGTTAAAAGTTGCGTTAGCGTTACTAACATTACTTCTACTTCTAGTATTTTACGTTTCTAAAATGAACATGTTTTTAGTCAGTTTATCTACAACTGTTATGCGCTGTTCAAAGAGGTTCACTCTTTTACTAAAAGGGCCTATACGTTTACGGTTGTTTTTCAGCAACATATAGATATATAAATTTAGCTGGTCGGGATACTACGAAGAGGGATTTGACCAATGAAATAGGTAAACACGATATATCATTGCCTTTGGAACATGAAAGGTAAGTTTACTACCGATGTTATCGATCATCATTCGGCAGCTTCTACACCAGTCGGATCGTCATCATCTGTTCCGAATGTTGGAAAAACGGTAGGTTGTCCGTGAATATGAATATGTCCGTTTACAAACTTTAATTAATAAAGAAATTTTATACACTTAAACATTTAAAAACATTCTTAATTCATTGGTCGTGGCTCCTTTAATATGAACCAGTTGGGAATTGAATTATAGAATTTGGAATACAGAATTTATAGATCATCCACCCCTGCGACATTGCCACAAAGTTCAAATATGACGTACGCTACCGCTGCGTGTGCAGTCTACGAAGTATTTTAATTAGTCTAGATCTGCTCTAGAAATTGTCAATAATACAAATAAAACAAAGTTAGATAAATCAAGTAGGTTGATAAAACCCCCCTTGGATGAACCAAGAAAAAATAACCACATATTAAACACGGGGCTAGATCGGAGTAGAAAATAAACGCAGAATATTGCAACAGTCAACGTGGCCTTCTTCTGTGGGAACATACTTTCAAAGAAGCCGCTCCTTACCGTGCACGTGTCAATCAAATTGAGCAGCACGTGAGACCAGACCAGACCAAAATCTGGAGGTTTACAATGTAATTTTTCTACAAGTTTACCAGCACCGTAACAGTTACGTCAATCGTGTACTTACACACACTAAACAATCAAAACAGCTGTTGATTTTATCGCAACGATATAAGTTTCATATTTGCGCTCAAATAACCCAATCTTCCACAACCTGTCCCACGTTCTGGACCCCACACAAACCGTGTACACCTCTCAATGTAATATGATATGCTAGTAGCGAACTTTAGGAAGGTTGGAATATTTATAAACAGGTCACGTTCCACCGGAGGCGGGGCGGCGCTTGAAGTTCGGATGTAGATACTTACATGTAGTATCTGCCGGTCGAAGCCTGTTTACTTGGTAGTGAGACCGCCAGGATTTTCTACGACTACACGAATGTCACACTGGACATTCCTTGTTGTTCATTCTGAAACTGAAAGACTAGTGTACTTACCTATCAGTTCGGAACATGATTAACTTGTCTTCACTTTCATCGATAGATAAGAAATGCAAACACAGACTATTGTAGCTATTTACAGTGGCAAGTATCGTGTAGTGTGGGCGAATTTGATATCGCTACACCAGCGTACAAATAATGCAACAACAGAAATAGGACACAAATAATTCAACATAGAGTCGGTAGGTTTTCTTCGGGTGGTCCTGACACTGGCCGCGGTAGCGGGCCGTCCTCGTCACGCATGGTCAGACAGAAGCAGAATTTACTCCATGTTTTCTGATTTAGAAAGACACATCTTGCCATTCTTGGGAAAAAAAAACAATTTATTTGATGTTTTCTTGTCATGTACGTATAAGATTCAAACTTGCACTACACAGTCGGTTCCTCAAAATTGTAGCAAATCTTCCGAGAAAGAACGTGGTAGGTTAGGTAGCGGTGCGGGTGCGAGGTCGCACCATACATTTTGTATCTTCGGAAGGATTTGTTCCGGTACGTGACCCTGGCGCTAGCCACGGCAGCGCCGAAAGATCGGGGTCCAGTAAAAGCATACTTTGCCATATATTCTGCTTAAGAAAAAGACACCTTTGTGGAAATTTATTTCTTATTCTTTAATTTTCACGTATCAAATTTAAACATGTGCGGAACAGTCGGTTTCTCAAAATTGTAGCAAATCTTCGGAAGGATTTGTTCCGGTACGTGACCCTGCCGCTAGCCACGGCAGCGCCGAAAGATCGGGGTTCAGTAAAAGCATACTTTGCCATATTCTGCTTAAGAAAAACACACTTTTGTGGAAATTTATTTGTTTTTCTTTAATTTTCACGTATCAGATTTAAACATGTGCGGAACAGCCGGTTCCTCAAAATTGTAGCAAATCTTCTAGAAATATCGTGGTTGGGAGCGGCGCGGGTGCGTTCTAGACTGCGAGGTTATGCGTTAGTTCAGAAACAAATTGGGAAATTGGGCGTGATACGTTCTCCGCCCTCCGCGCGGGGGTCTGCATATGAAAAGAAGCCGATTTCTGCCAAACCCCGAACTTTGGACGGCACGGGCGTGTCTAGAAAATGTTTATGAAAAGAAGAGGCGTGTCTGAAATCTATTCATTGATCGTCTAAACGCGGTTAGACGTGATTTCATGCATATCAGATGCGGGTACACGCATATCTAATCGCGTTTTACCCGAGAATTGCACGAGTTTTAATCGCGATTTACACGAGATGTAATCGCGACTTGCACGACTTTTGCACGCGATTAAACCGCGTTCAGACCGGACCATAAACGTAGTCGGTACTGTAGTTGATATATTTCCCTGCTTTTAATAATTTAATTGTTATTTAGCTTCTCTATTTGATGGCTTTTTTGTGTTAATTTAGTTGATACATTTCCTTGTTTTATTATCAATTGTTTATCACCACAATTATTTCATTAGAATTGCATACGTTATAGGAGGAGGGCTCGCATAAGCCGTTAGGCTTCCTCCCTTCTCCCGCACAGTATTTGTTTTATCCAATGTACATATCTCTGTAATTGTGTTCTCGTGCGAATAAATAAACTCAAAAAAACTCAACGACTGTATTTTCTACTTAATGACAACAATATAAGGAGCAATAAAGGAGCAATAAAACATTATGACGTCATTCATATGGTCTAAAAAATTGCAATTGGCAAGAATATTTCATAGACAATCAATATTCAGTACAATCATATTCCCAAAAATGTAGGTTTTAAACTGAGGAAAACAATGGAAGGTCAAAATGCCAATTTATCCAACCTAGATACCTTAACAGTAATGTAACTGTAAGTAATCATTTGACTTGCCCAACAACAATTTTAACCTTTCTCAACTATCTAATCTGCTACCTAATTTTACCTCTCTGGCTTTCTCCTTTTCGGAGAAGAGTTTGGCTCGTTTGTGCCACTCGTTGACGTTGTGTGGGTTCTGTCTCAGCAGTACACTGTTCAGCAGCAGGGGGCGCCGCTCGGAGATCAGGTCCTCAAACCGAGCCATCCGCAGGTCAAGGTCATCTTGGTCTGAACATTCGGCCAAGAAAAGGTCAAAATCAGTATTTTTTTTATTAGGCCACAGCAAGTAAATTTAATTGATGACATCAGCGCGCGCATTAATTTTCGCCTGATTTCAGAAAAAAAACAAGAAATTTTTTCTTCTGCAGGGATGGTCAACATGACGATAAAGTACCAAAATGAGCAAATATGTTGTATTGTAGCCTAATAATTGTGCTTGTAGAAGTGACACTTGCGAGGTACCCAGGACTGTAGTTGTAGAACTGAAACTTATTGGATAGTTGTAAAAGTGACACCAATATGGAAGCTATGAGTGTGGTTACCATATTGTCACTTTTACCACTCCAGTACATGTCTTGAATACAGGAATGAGTGCCTTGTTGGCTCTGATATCATGTTTTGTCCCTTTAATTCTTGTTACAACATCATATTTTTTTCACCCATCTTGTTTTTTTTCGCCCTATCGTACTATTTTTGCAGTCTGCAGAGGATGTCATCCATAAAATTTACTTGCTGTGGCCTTATAGAAATATTGCAAACACTTTACTTCCAACACTGAATTAAACTTTAGGGACTTACCCCTCTAAATTTTTAGTGTAAAGTTTAGTAAAGTGTTAGCATCAAAGTTCATTTTTGTTGGTAGAATACATTATAGAAAAATTGCTAACACTTTACTAAACTTTACACTAAAAATCTAGAGGGGAAAAAAATGCTTAGCAATTTTTCTATAATGTATTCTACCAACAAAGATGAACTTTCATGCTAAGTACTTTTTGTCATTTCTCTACATACCAGTGTTCTAGCCAGTCCAAAGTTTTTGTCCGTCCACAGTAGACTGGATTTGAATGGAAATCCTGTTGAAGGTACGACGATCCTATAGGTGATCCAGGGGTATGAACTTTTGAAATCTAGAGCCTCTAACATGCCATTTCCTTTATTTTGATGGGCAAGGTAGATGCAGCTTGGTCCAATTCATATCTTACCATGTCAATTTTTGTCCATCACTGGGGACGGAATGGGCAAAATTTTTGCTGGCTAGAACCCTGCTACGTAGTCTTGATGGTACAGGTATTGTTAATAGTTTACTACTTGAATATGAATATCCTTGTTAAAGGAAGAAACCTTGTCTCTGTACTTGAATTTAAGAACAACATAGAAAACTTGTAGATTTTAAAAGGAGTCTTTTTTTCACTGCTCAATGTGCATGTACTTTCTTGTCTTTTCTCATTACATCTTAAATAATAGTTCTCCAAAATTTCTCCACCATACAATTATCAATCAAATCAATAACCTTTATTTATCAATATCAACCTTTAAATAATGAGACCTTAGCAGTGGAAAGGTTAAAGGAGAGGCGACCTACCTTCCTCTGACAGTTTCCCGTCCTCGTCCATCTCCAGTTTGTTGTTGACAATGGTGGACTCAAACTCACTGTAGGCATCGAACACCTGGGCAAAGTCTCTCACAGTCACCACAGTCTGGATGGCTTCTTCATACACATCTCTGGCCTGGAATACAATGGAACACGCAGGGTGTTATCAAACTGTATGTTGTGCATTCAGGATATATAGGACAAGGTCTTGTAGGTACCATCATTGACTTAAAATTAAGATTCAAATCCATAGCAGGGCCCAATGTTGTGCCTTTGGGAAAGGCATTTTACACCTATTTGAATCAAGTAAGGCTTGGGATAAAAATGTTGAGTTTCCTGTTTCAGTCCTTTCTTGTGATTTTTTTAGGCCATTCAAAACTCTAGTGAGACATATTACAATACAGTTGAACAAAGCGAACTGAAAGGAATGAAAACAAGTGTCTGTCAATGTCAAACTACTTACGTTTAGTGCACAATAGATACAGTTATCCTTTATTAGATAGGACAAGCATTGTTTTTGGCAAGGAAGCAAGCCGAATAAAAATTCTAACTGGAAGCTATGTGACTCAAATACACAAGTCTAGGGTTGGCAGGTTTTTCTATGGTAGGCAGACACAAGAAACATAACATATATTTTTTCCTAGGCCATGATGACTATATACTTGATCCATGCCATAGAAAAAGTTGTCTATTGTAGTGTAACTGGTCGGAGGTAATGATCTGGACACAGTAAATCACCTTATGTGTTTTTACTGTTTACCTTCTCAAAGTGGCCACTGCGGATGTAGTAATCTGCCAGAGAGTTCCAGAGCATGCCCAGCTGGTCCGTAAAGCGATGGAGCCCGCCGCGAATAATGGCGTCCACGTTCAGGGAGCGGATTTTGTCCGGATTCTTGGAGATGAGATCGCACAGATCGTGCCACAGCTGAGGAGGGGGGGAGATAAGTAATGTAGCCGACTTGTTTTGCTGAAAACCTTTTGTAGATTAGCAAAGCCTACCTCATGAGAGTAAATTGTCCCAAGAAAGAGTATCACAACCACAATGAAACAGTTTAAAGTGTTAAGAAATGTTAAAACCGTGTTATACGTTGAATATGCTTTATTTTCAGACTCTCATGTCGCATTAGCCTGGGTACCATCCGGGTAGTAGTTTGCTCCTATGTTTGCTTCTGCTACATGTCTGGAGACCTGCACATTCAAAGTCATCAAACCGTTTGGTGGTAACATCAGTTAATAAGCGAGTTACATTGTAAGGAATGGGTTCTAGAGCGCTTGTTCGATGACAACAGTACAGGCCCTCCCACAAGCAGACGGAGGGTGTTTCGGGTGTTGGAATGTCTGTTCGAACGAGCGCTAATGAACCCATTCCTTAATTCGCTCATTTGTAGGGACCAATCAGTGCCCTCATCCAAAATTTGGACGATTCCAGATGTTAACGTGGTCAAGGTTCCCAAACAGAAAAGAAGAGAAGCGACTGTATATATGTTTGACAAAAATCAGAGCGATAAACAACTGAATATAGTTTATAATTAACATCAGAGCAAGCTACTTTCTGAATGGTCCCCAGGCTAATGTCACATAGCATATTATTGCAGATTTCATTGATGTAGTTAAAAATATGTACCTGGTGGTTTGACTTGCCCCTCTTGGACACAAAGTCTTCCTTGTTGACCAGGTCAGCCAGACGCGTGGCTGCTTCGTCCAGTCTGTCTATGGAGATCAGGTAGTCGATGTAGTCCTCTGTGTTTTCTGGGGCCAGCTGTTAACAAGGCATGAGAGAAAAAGTGTACCTTTAGCAGCGTGCAAAATACCCACTTGCACACTTGCACATTGCAACCACTTTTTGCTTGGTGCAATTTACTTATTAACTCAGGTTGCTCAGGGTGCTACTAAGATTTTGAGCCTCAGAACTCGATTTTGTTATCAATTTACTTGGAAGAAATAAATGGACCTAGGCAGCTGTTTCATATCAGCCAAACATGTATGTATTGTACCTTTTTTTCAGAAATTAGTGAATTGTAGGTGGTGCAACTTGAAATTCAGTTGTGCAACCTAGTTTTTGCCCCAGGTTGCAAACTGCGTAACCTGGCTCAGAAAAGTATTTTGTACACTGCTTTAGACTACATGGTGAAACTAAAGACTACAGTTGACAAGTCATACTTTCATGCTGTTTAAAATTCTGATATACACATGTACTTCAATACAAACGTACATGGGTCAAGAATTAATTGTAGTTGTAACAATAGAAATATTCTTTTCAGCCATATTATAGGAAAGTTACCTCACTTTTAATCTTTGTCTAGTGTTGAAAAATTCATTTTTCTCATGCATTTAATATTACTACATTATACAAACACATCTCAAGCTACATTTTTAACATTACTAAGAAATGAGAAGAAGCCGGACAAATGTATTAGAATAGTTTTAGAACCCATGTTTTCTGTATCTGTATCTGTATCTATATAGCCGGTATAACCGCCGTTCGGCGTAACGCACCAGCGTTTTAGATTAGTCTTAGAAACCATGTGTACTGTATTATTACCTTTTGTATCTATACGCCTGTACTTAGCCCGATAGGGCATGAATGTGCAATAAAGGCTATTACATTAACAATATTGTTTGTCGTCTGATGTCATTTTCTATTCATACATCATGTACCAATTATGTACATGATTGGTATTCTGTTTGTAGATTCTTTTGTCGACTTTTCCCATATCCTTTCATTTTCTGCTTTATACTTACCTGCATATTCTGGGAAATTTGATTTAAAACTAATAAAATAATCAAATAAAACATTTTCATAACTATCTGGCTTTAAACCTCAGACTTCAAGGTTAACAGCTTGCCAGACAGGAAAAAGGAAAGTGATCTCGATCCAGTCTTAGCTCACTGAGGTCTTTTATTGGTCATAACAGAGAGGACAGACACTCTGTACAGTTTTTACAGGTTTGATTCATTGTCCCAGGGAAAGTCCCCTAGCTCTTTTCGACTAGCACAATGAACAATGGACCGCGGCTTAACGTCCTGTCCTAAGGACTACAACCCTTTCCTGTAGCGTGCATGTCGGGTGAGTGACACAGCCAGCTCAAACTCACAGCTTCTAGTTCCAGTGACATGGCTACTAACCACTGGCACGGATCGAAATACTTGCAAGTTGCAAGTTGGCAGAAATTTTACGTTCAATTTGAAAAATTTACATGCAAAATACAACTTGGCGGCGATCGCGACGTGGATCGCTAGCTTGAATCGGCGAATTTTGATTACATCTAGTGAAGCTACCGGAGAAAGTTACCGGCAAAAACAAGGAAGGAAAAAGACAGACGTTCATATGTTGTTCTGTCTAAGAGTAGGGTGCCTAATTCCTGAGAGTATTTTTTTACGGCCAGGTATTGTCAACATCTAAGATTGCAAGTTCAGAATATTTTTACGTGCAAATCTCGAAAATCATGTGCAAATTGCAAGTTAAGCATGTCTATTTCGAACCCTGACTGGACTACCAAGCTCACCTTGAGGTAGCGCCTGTAGACTCTAACCGCCGTCTCGTGTAGCGGGTAAGTTTTAATGAAGTTGAGGTACATGGGCCAGATGCGATGGTGCTGGGTGATGGGGAGCGCTCGCAGCGCGCGGTCAAACGTGCGGCGCGTACGGGTGATCTTCTTCTGGTCCATCAGGAACACACAGTAGTCCAGCCAGATACGCGGCATCTGTTAAAATATGACACAAAAACTATGATATAATATCTGATAACATGGCTGATAAAATATCTGCCTTCTTGTATTACTAGAATACATGACATACATGTGTACAAGTGACCACCTAAAATCCAAAAGGACCACCCGCTCTATACAGGGTTTTCATTGATGTTGTACTAATCATAATTTGAATTCTCCGACGGCCATGTTGGCGGGTAATTGAATCAAACAATAGCAGGTTAACAGACGTACGCTGTAATCCAACATGGCGCAGATGACGTCAAATGAAAAGCCTATATTATATATGACCACTTTTTGGTAGTTGTACTATTCCCTTATAGAATATATTGCTCACCTTATGCATGAAGACAAGGGCTCTCTCAAAGGCATTGTTGACATCTTCATACGCTGGGTCTGTGATACACCTGCCTCGCACCTGCTTCCTTCTCCTCTTCAGGTAGTTGTACCACAGCTTGTAGCTGAAACAGGTGCGCATATTGATAATTACTCAACTGTTCTTCGTTCGGTTTAGGAAGCCACCTTCGTCTTGTCAAACTATTGATGGATTCATGACAAAGAAGCTTAAGACTGAAATTCCTTTTGAGATCATTATACTTGAAGTTCAATTTAAGTTCACATACATTCTGATCTCTGTTATAGGGCTTATTCGCCGTGAAAAAAAATTTTGAAAAGAAAAAAAACATGACAATAAAACCACTGTCAACATTTGAGGATTTACTGTACTATCTATTGTATTTGAGGACTCCAGGAAGATTAGATTGATGTATTCAACTAATGGAGATTCCTAATAAATAAATAAACAAACAAACAAACAATCTATTCACAAACTTGACTATGTCTCACACACCTGCCAGGCAGTTCCCTCAAGGCCCGTTCATACACCAGGTTGATAGCCTTGCCAGGTGCATTGGTGGTAGTTTTGTGCTCCACGTAACGCAGCCAGCACTTCACGGCGAAGGGATTGCGCAAGATATCTTCTTCGTATGCAAGGTCTGTCTCTTCCTAGATATCACACAAATCACGTATTTAATGTTGACAAACAAATAATTCAAAACCAAAAGCATGAGCGCCCCCCTCCCCCTTCCAAAACCAACTTCTTTACTTCAAATTTGCTTGGTACTAGCACTCTCACCAGGAGCAGGTCCTTATTCTCTTCCACCGGCATGTTGACAAGTATCATGTGGACCCTTCTGCAGACAAAATAGTGATTCTGAACGCTTGCTGGAAGCAAAAAACAACGTAAAACTGGCAAATTTTACGAAATCAGTGCGTCTATGTTAACCTCTCGCGAGACCTGACCAGTTCGCGCGAGAGTTCGTAATGACCAATCAGAGCCGCCGTTGATTTGAATAGCAGTAATTTGACAAGATTTGGTGGCCTGTATATAATTTCCTATCTCCACAAAATATAGAGATCCTTTGGGGATTTTTGCGTCTTTAAAGTGTGCGACTGTCGTCATTAGGCTGTTTCGGCGCAGAACAAGGCGGATCCCTAGATGTTCTGAGGTAAGAAAACGTCAAACTATAGCGCTACCCTTTTTTTCTGATGAGAAAAAAAATCGCCGCCTCTTGACTTTGTAGCCGACTGTTGGCTAAAAATTTGTAACTTGTCGTCTGAGATGGCACACACGAGTCTATTCCAACGGGAGCAGAAAATTCAAAATGCTCCACGTTTCCAACGGGATTCAAGCCAAGGCAGAATCCTCTGCTAAACGGCCTTCCTTTCAACAAACAAGATCGGCAGCGGTGAAGTGTTTTTCTTGGCACTGTCAGAGACTGTCATCATGAGCCCCCCTCCCCTACTGAAAGTCGGTGTTGGACCGCTTGCTGTCAAATATCACAGAAATTAGCCAAGAAGCTTAGCCGTTGTTCTGATGCCCAAGCACGGACTCTTTTGAATCTTACATGTCGGGCATTTATTGATTCGTGCAAAGCTTGTAATCCCCTTTCTTGTCCTGTACACCTAACGCTAACAAACCACTCGAGAAAAATTATACCTTGCTCAAAAACGCAAGAATTTTGAAGAAGCATTATGATGAGATATCTACAGTATGTAACGTTACAGATGTGTGGCTTCTTGTGGTTACTGATGTAATCTTGATAGCTCCTCTCCAGGTCAATTAACACCCCTACCTAACAATCATCAGTGAAAGGAGATAAAAATTATTATCGATCCAAGACAAAATGTATGGTACATACGATGTTGGGGGTGAGGAAAGTCACAGTATCAGGTTACAAGAACATTGCATCGATACATTTGTAATGTGGCATGTGTTATTCATCACAAGAAGTGTTAGTGTTGAGTAAATTTGCATGTGTATGGGAAGCCAGATGAGGTACACAGTAGCAGAGGTGATCTAATCATCCCAGACATCACCTCTAGACTGGTACCAGCCAATCAGTAGCTTCTCAGGATAGACTGGTACCAGCCAATCATGACCTTCTCAGGTAATCTAATCATCCCAGATATCACCTCTAGACTGGTACCAGCCAATCAGTAGCTTCTCAGGATAGACTGGTACCAGCCAATCATGACCTTCTCAGGTAATCTAATCATCCCAGATATCACCTCTAGACTGGTACCAGCCAATCAGTAGCATCTCAGGATAGACTGGTACAGGCCATTGGCAAATCAGTAGCTTCTCAGTATAGACTGGTACAGGCCATTGGCAAATCAGTAGCTTCTCAGGATAGACTGGTACAGGCCATTGGCAAATCAGTAGCTTCTCAGGATAGACTGGTACCAGCCAATCATGACCTTCTCAGGTAATCTAATCATCCCAGACAGCACCTCCAGAATGGTACCAGCCAATCAGTAGTCTCCAAGCAGTTCCTATGGTGCCATAAGATAGTATCAAAGCTGGCCAAGGAGTATACCTGGCCAAGGGAGTCAAATGGCACGTAGTCTGACAGAAGTGGCATGGGTTCAGAGATCTGCGCAGGAGAAAGCAACAGGCGACACGTTTGTGTTCACATGAGAAAAATAACGTCGCAGACCTCCCACCGAGTGACCAAGAGCAGTCGTACGTCCACCTTGAGGTTGAACTTCAAGTATGGTCATTAAAAAGATCTGTCACCCGACGCCACAGGTGTGTGCACACAAAGCCACAAAGCAAAAAATAACGCATCGCATGCCAAAGACGGCTTTGGCATACATGTCATAATTTAAAAATTTGTCATACCACCAGAAGTTTTCCTTATGTGCTGGTCCCCAGGAAAAGTACTACTAGTACTAGGCTGTACATATCATCTCACATCAACAGTAACGTCCCTTATTTCATTACTTCTGTTAGAATTAAAATTTAAGTTAACTAGTACTGTGATGGTGACTCTCTACATTGTGCATAGGCCTATGTACATGGTTAGACATTGTTCATGGCACCTCATATGAGGATGAACTGAACTGAACTATGTACATTGTATTCCTTTAGTCAGTGCCTATAGTACATAAGATAGCTATCATGTGTCGCTTGGGGCTCACCACTAACCTTCCCACAACCTGCCCTCAATCACTGATAATCAGCAGGGGGAATCATCAGCAGAGGCCAAACAGTATCACTTACACTCAATTCATCAGTGGGAGAAGGTCATGTTGGGGTCTGGATGTCAGCTTTCATATGATATGATGTATAATATTATTCATTATATCAGATTATGTAACTTATAAATAGTGCATTTTTAGCTAAGTAGTTTTTGTGGGAAATTATATGTTGCATTGTCACTTGCGTTGTATTGTCACTTGCAATGTGCATGGAAACGTGTCAATGATGAAAAGAATAGATAATTATACAACACACTGTTGATTTGAATTAACCTGTACAGCTCAACTTGAGTCAAGCCATATTTATGTGGCTACATAACTAGTATACGGTACCACAATTACCACATTGACCTGTCAAGCCTTACACTCGCTTTACACTAGGTTTTTCTGAGACGTCTTGGCCAAGACCGTCTCAAGACCGTCTCAGCCAAGACGTCTCAGCCACAGTGTAAAGAGCGATTTGGGGTCTCAAGACCAGATTTCCTGCTGTGCGTCTTGAGACCACATCAGATGTGGTCTCAAGACGCTCAGCAGGGGTGTGAAGACGCACAGCAGGAGTGCCAAGACCCATTTTTTACTGTGTAAAGAGAACGGTCTTAGAAAATTCGTCTCAGAGCCTGCTTAGGGCCAACTTTGAGCGGTATTTGTAGGTCAAACTCAAAGGGTATGTATCATTGAGCCTACCAAGTGCAATCTCTACAGCATTTTGTATCTGTGTTTACTAGGAGGTTGTTTTTCATTGTAATTTTTTTTTTCTTATTTTCGACACCTTTTTTTACCTCTTTAAACAGGGACTGTTTTTTTCTGATAGTTGTTGGAGTCCACTACAATCCAACCATCTATATTTCCCCTGCATTTGTGGAAAAACTGCCTACTTATTACAGAGGAAAGTGTGTGGTTAAATGCAGAGACACAGAATAATGTCTGCAAGCCTGCTCTGCAGGGAGTCCAAGACAGCTTGTCACAGCGTTTGTAAAGCTCTCGTTAAAGGTCTTGGCTGAGACGGTCTTGGCCAAGACGTCTCAGAAAAACCTAGTAGGAATCTATCTTTGAATGAAACTGAAATAAGACAGGAAGTCATGTACATCCTTAGGGCTTTCATCACATCCCTGTTATTCTTTATGTTTTGGATTAGCCCTTACCTTTACCCAAACCATTTTACAATTTTTATTTCGCCCTCTCGCTCCATATTTTTTATGAAAAAATCCGTGAACCAAGAAATAAAATTGGTGTGGCCTTATCATGTAAATTGTAATGTTCAACTTTCCGGACAACTGACTAAAATCCTGGACAACATTTCCCTCAGTGGTGGAGAAACCAGTTTGCATAATTTGCACTTTATGATGTACATCTCTGTCTACGCTACCTACAGACCAAGTATCATGTAGATTGGTCGTTCTCTTGTTCGGTTATCCTCCTTAGAAGATTTTGACAAAAACACCCCTGCAGTTCCAGACTTCTAGAGCAACCTGCTAGGGAGCCCAAACATACACCATATATTTCTTACATTACAAGCTATCTGCCACCAAAAAAATAAAGATGATTCAGATTGCACATCTAGGTCACAAGATACAAAACACAGAATTTGTGCTGCAGTATCAAAGTCACATACAATGTACCAGGGGGCCCAAAATCGATCCTGACCTTCATCTTTCCCACTGTAACCCACATACTAAATATTATTACAATCCATCTAGAGGTTCTAGAGCTATGCTGACCACAAGTATGCGGAAACACAGACAGACACACAGACACACACATAGACCCTTGCCCTCCTGGTCGTTGGGGGGACAAGGTAGACACGAAGATGGAGAGTTGTCTCCAGAACCGGCAAATTATTGCAAAAATTACAATCAACCTTTCCTGCAGATTGAGGGCTGCACACACATAGACTGACCACCAAAAACTATATGGTATACTTCTAATATTTTTCAGGAGATTATCATCACTGACAATATCG
>NC_049986.1:2431310-2450242 GCF_000003815.2 Branchiostoma floridae
GAAAAACAGACTTGAAAAAGATCTGTGGTCAAGATCTGGACCTGATCCTCTAGATCTGGACCTGGACCGTACCTGGACCTGAATTTGATATACCAGTGTACCCCTCGTGTACAGGGTTCTTCATAGAAGTCAAGAAATTGTGTGTGTGTGTGTGTGTGGGAGGGGGGGGGGGGGGCATTGTGAGAGAGCAGATCAACCAAGCAGACACATGGGGGGCTTTCCTCCTTGATGTCCTTGTTGTGATGGAGTAGGCAAGCCACGGAGTCTGGCATTATGCAGAGTCCCACATCCGTTTAGGATGGGATGGCAACTTGTTCTTGACACACTGAGAGAAGCAGAATGACACAAGGGTTGTAGGATCACAGCAAAGTAGAAGTAGTAGTACTGGTGTCACAAGCTCTATGCTACTTGGCCCTCCAGATGTCGGGACCCGTTTAAACGCTCACTGAAGTTGTTTGGGACCCCATGGACTTATTGGACGAATACTCACTCAGGACTTCTTGGGGGAAATTTTTCAGAATCTGGACTACAATAGAAATTCAATCTAGACGGTGTCTATACTAGAGTCACAGATAACAACAAAAAAACATTTGGCAACCAGATATCGGCTGTGCATATATTGGAGAAAAAAAACTGTGTCTAGATCGGGCCATAGCCATTATTAGGGAATAAGCTGGTTGATATTGAATTGATATTCAAATATTATGTAAAATTTAAGACTGACCCTGTTGCTATCTTATGCAGTTGAAGCCAATCAATTTGGGGCCATCTGGCTCCATAAAGTGTATTCTGTAAAGACTGTAAAATCAGGACATAATTGCTTGGTAATGACTAATGTTGAAATGCACAACCCCAAGTGTTGTGTCTATAGAAGCCTCCTAAACACACAGTCAGTACATGTAAATGTACTTAATAAATGTCACGTTCCGTGCAACATGGGAAGGTGCATGACGCTTGTTGCACAGAAGGTGACACAACATCCTGTACATAATCATGATAATGTCAACATCAAGTTGCATTTGAACAAAAGATATTCATTTAGCTCTGATGGCCTTTAAATTGAAATTTGTGAATGTAAGGTTGTTTCCTAGCGCATACAAGGTATTTAAATTTCAGTTAAAAGACGTCTTTGGGTTGGCTTGTTTTTGCCACTGTGCATTTGAAGCATGCGCAATATCATTTCCTGCTCAAATTTTCTCTCGAAGACTAGTACTGTTGCTACCAATTCTTGTAAGTTTTTCACTAATTCATCGATGGTTTATAATAATGGTAATGATAATCAAACATAGTATGATATTGCTATCTTTCACATGTACATTGTCAATGTCAACATTGTCTAGATACAATTACAAGTCTTATGTTACAATCATTTATATCTTCTCATATTCACCTTGTATATAGGAATATATTATATTCGATACATATTATGATATCAATTTCAACTCGTCATACATAAGTGAAACGTCAGCAAACGTTAGCAATTGCCATATTATGCAGATTAAATTTGTAATTGTGGGTTGAGAAATGTATCTCACGATTTCTTGGAATCAGTCCATGATTCTAGGTACTACATTATTCTAGACTTCAGTAGCTATAGAGTCAATATCATGCACAGTGGGTACTAACAAATGTAATTCAAATGCATGGGGACTAATATTTCAACACAGAAGATTGTCGTTATTGTATAAAGATGTCACTGGAAGAAAGACGGCAACTACAATACAAAGCGGTATTATATATTAATGTAATTTTATATCCAGACCAGTGCTGTCTCCAGCTTTAAATTTATTTCCGTCCCTAACATTGGGGTGGGGGGGATCGGGCCGAAGGCCCGACGCGAGCGCCGCAGGCGCTCGCCAAACTAGGGGGGTCCGGGGGCATGCTCCCCCGGGAAAATTTGAAAATTCAAACCCTCTAAAACGCTATTTCACGTATTTTCAGAGGCAAAATTTCATTTCGTAAAGTAGGACTACCGACACCCCACGATCTGCCCGCCCCTTGGTCGGCATTTCGCTGACGAAATATATTGTTCGTTAAGCCGTGTTGCGTTTACACTCTGAACTTTGCATGATACTTTTTCGTCGTCATTTTCACGTATTTGTTGATAATTTGTGGATAGCTCGGGGGCTGGATAACGCCGCGGGTGTTTGCATTATTGGCCGAGGTCCATTGACGCATTTCAGCTTGTAAGATATCGTAAGATCGTATTGAAAGGAATGTGCATTTCTCGATAAAATTGAACACCTTTCTGCTCGTCGTCCAGCACCGTCCAAAGGGTACATATTTGCAGATCGGTGGAAAATTGCCAACAACGATCATGTTCACAGCGCTGGGTAAGAATACCGTCGCGGGCTACTCCCGTATAATTTTAGTGGAAGATCGGCAAAAAATATACAAGATCGATTCCTGATATTTTCCCATGAAAACAGATTTACATTCCCCCGAAAATTATGTATGTAAGCTGTAACAGCAGTGAGTTGGAAAACGCGACTAGACGTGTTGTTGTTACCATGGTAGCAGCATCGGCGGCAGCCTTTTGAAGTAGCGCCTGTGACAGGGCGTGCGTCATAATTCTACAAATTCAATCAACTTCCCACCAATCACAGGCAGCAGCGGCGCGTACAAAGCGGTAACACCATGTCAATCACGATGAAACGCGGAACTTTACGAACACGGCGCTGCCAACTCGGTCCCTACTCCAAGCAAAAACGTACTTTTGAAGATAAATGGCGCAAGAATCGGCCGTGGCTTCGTCACATCGTAGATGTAGACGGTGAGAATATGGTGTTTGCCATCTGTTTACAGTTTGCACCAGGGGGAAAACCTCCTTTGTTGATGGTTGTAGAACTTTGGAGATCACCAGTGTGGCGGTTTACTGAGGCCTCCGACAAACACGCGACGGCCGAGTAAAGAAAGATTATCTCTGAACTGCCGTGTCAGGTTCATAATGAATTGCAGTTTTCCGTTAATGTTGATTTTAAAACGTACAAGAGCCTGGTGATTCCGATCGGCATTGCAAAATAAAACAGAATAAAAGTGATGTCGATTATTACAGATGTTTTCTTGTCATGCTTGTTCATACACCAGCACACACACATCTTTAACTATATGGAAACAAATTGGGCGGGATGCGTTCTCCGCCCACAGCTCGGGCGACCTGCATACGAAAAGAAGCTGATTTCTGCCAAACCCAGAACTTCGCCAATAGGGCGTGTCTGGAAAATGTTTATGAAAAGAACAGGTGTACACCGCGTGTTCGTCACATCATCAGTTCGAGAGTCCCATTCTCACCCTTAGTTTATGTTTGGACTTTGGTGCTACTCGACATTGGGGCTTTAGCCTAAAGAGCCACAACTGTGGTAAGGCACAGTGGTAAGGTAAGATAACGCCGCAGCCCCGCCTTCTTTTGCGCCACGCGAATAGCACACTGCCGATCTGCGATGTCCACACATCTCCCTATGTCGGAGCCGCATGAGGCGATGTTCATCTCGTGGCTTGGAAGGTGGAGGCGTGGTGAAGAAAAAGGCAAAAGTCGATTAAATTTGAATTCGGAAGGCTATTTTAGTTATTGAATCTGCCATTTTAAGCTTACGAAACTGCATTTTCATGTCATGAAAATGATGAAATTATGATTTTGGGGACGGAATGGGTGAAATTTTTTTCCGTCCCAACAAGTAAATTTCCGTCCAGGGACGGAGGGACGGGTCCTGGAGACAGCACTGATCCAGACAGCTTTGCATCAAACAATGCGGACAAAGCTTAATATGAAAGGAAAGGATTATATTATACTGTGCCAGAGGGCTGGTTTAGTTTGTATCATTTCCTCTCATTGAATCTTTGATCTCCCTCGAGTCAATATGACTGAAATCTGACTGTCGTTTGTGTAATGTAACCAGCTACTGCCACACCACATGCCTGAGAAGCTGATAGTGGTGAGTTTCACCAAAGGGAGCTATACCAGCTACACAGATCTGCTTAGTTTTAGGGTGTCAACATGGAGATTTTGAGCAGTTAGATGTGAACGTTTGATTTTACTTACTGTTACAACAGGAGCCTGTTTTAAGCATGCGTACCAGTATCATGTACATGTATGTCTGAGAGTATACAGTCTAATCAACATATATAACATCTTTGCCCTATTAAATAGTTGAATGTTACATATTAGTTTCCATTCATAGTTTCCCATTTTCCTTTAAATTTCCTTACCTCTAGGCCTTACCATGGCCATTATTGGAGTGTCTTTATTATATGCATTTACATTGTATGCATGTTAAAACCAGGCTGTTTGTGCTTATATAACGTAAATTTTACAGGATCAGTTGATGTCATGTTGCTATAGCATTTTTTATCTCTTTATGGAAGTAAATGTCCGGCAATTAATCCATTGGTAAACCATTATCAATAGCCTTATGTAAGCAAGTAAATTGGTATAACTCAATCATATCCCTCTATTACTGTATTAGTAGGTTTCCTTTGAACATCACATTAGATGTATCATAGCAGTGATTTAGGGAAAATTTCTTTGTTATCTGCATGTTGTTAGCCATCTGAGATTGTTACATCTTGACATCTGTATTATACCTACATTTGTAGTTATTATTTTACTTACTTATACATATAATATCTAGATCAATTATAGCAGTCTTACAGAATCGTGAAAAGTGCCTCAAAATCTGGAAAAATCCAGGTCAGTTGATTTATGATCATGTACATACAATTATAATGAGGATACCATCTGCTCTCCAAGCCAATTACATCTGATTAGACATTGAGCCTTTATATGTTGTCATCCTGTGCGGCCCTGGCATTCAATCACTGGGCTCCTTTCTTTGCAGAATGACTATGGACGCGTCGTGTATGGAGTTAGCGTTGGAAGGGGAGCGCCTCTGCAAGGCTGGAGACTGTCGCGCGGGCGTATCGTTCTTCGAGTCGGCGGTGCAGGTCGGAACGGAGGATTTGAAGACGCTGAGCGCGATCTACAGCCAGCTGGGCAACGCGTACTTCTACCTGCAGGAATACGAGAAGGCACTGGAGTACCACAGACATGATCTAACATTGGCAAGGTGGGGACATGTTTCTGTATTACTTCTGTTTTGTGTGTTGGAGTACCACAGACATGATCTAACATTGGCAAGGTGGGGACATGTTTCTGTATTACTTCTGTTTTGTGTGTTGGAGTACCACAGACATGATCTAACATTGGCAAGGTGGGGACATGTTTCTGTATTACTTCTGTTTTGTGTGTTGGAGTACCACAGACATGATCTAACATTGGCAAGGTGGGCACATGTTTCTGTATTACTTCTGTTTTGTGTGTTGGAGTACCACAGACATGATCTAACATTGGCAAGGTGGGGACATGTTTCTGTATTACTTCTGTTTTGTGTGTTGGAGTACCACAGACATGATCTAACATTGGCAAGGTGGGGACATGTTTCTGTATTACTTCTGTTTTGTGTGTTGGAGTACCACAGACATGATCTAACATTGGCAAGGTGGGGACATGTTTCTGTATTACTTCTGTTTTGTGTGTTGGAGTACCACAGACATGATCTAACATTGGCAAGGTGGGGACATGTTTCTGTATTACTTCTGTTTTGTGTGTTGGAGTACCACAGACATGATCTAACATTGGCAAGGTGGGCACATGTTTCTTTGTCACTTCTGTTTTGTGTGTTGGAGTACCACAGACATGATCTAACATTGGCAAGGTGGGTACTGTTTTGTGTCATTAAGAATACTGTAAACGCAGAAGTGAACACTATGCAGGGCTCGAAATACTTTTTTTTGCATACCTGCGCTGGTGCAATTTATTTGTTCTTCTCAGATTTTTCCAGAAAAAAATTGGAATGGCAGGTCGAAATAAAATAAGATGAATTTTTTTTAAAGGTCTGGGGTGAACATACATGGCTTAAATAACTGACACCAAAAAAAAACAGTCTGGCATGTTTCACACAATGAATCCTTTCCTTTGATTTTTAATGTTCTGACTAAAAGGCATTGTTTTTCAACTGAAATTATGTGTATGTGGCTCTGAATAGTAATATTTATGGTTTGTGATAACAGAACCTGTATTATTTTTTCCCAGGGCTTAATCTTTTGTTTTTATGAAAATGAAAATAATTGACAGAAGAATCTGAGAAGCAACAAATGAAATTAGTGTGGCCTTAACTACTTGACTGTGAGAAGTTAAAGCATTCACCCCATCTACTAAAGAGCTGTTTTTCTAAGGTCCGAGCCTGCAGTCACCAAGTGACAGTCAGGATGAAGACAGATTGTGAGAATTGCCCCAGTTTATCCAAAAAGGCTTGAGCCATGTACACAACACATGCCTTATTTATTTAATCTGCCAGCACATGGGGGACGGTAAATATTAGACCATGCCTGCACCTGAATTCATGGACAACACAGCAGCGGTTGAAGTAGAATGTTTTGTCCTCGTTAAAAGTTTAAAGTACCATTAGTCCAGCAAACAACAGGCTTAAAAACATTCTAAAAACTGAGGAACAGGATGGGTATATTAAATGATGTGGACTAGGTGTTCTAAAACAAACAAAAAAACTCTTCTGTAGAAAGGTAAAAGAGCTGAAAATGACTTGAAATTCAGTGAGTCTTTTACTGTAAATGCATTTGAATTTTGGGGGATTCCATTTTGCGGTAGCAGGGAAAAGAACTGTTTGCGTTGGTTTTAAGTTCGCGGTAGGACCATGCACTGTAGTCTCTTACTGCCATGGAAAAATGTTTGTGGTGAATTGGCAACACAAAACCGGTCCGCTAAACCATTGCAAAAATTTCTGCATTTACAGTTTTGAAATGATCAGATACACCAAGGAAAGTACAGAAAAATTTTCCTCTCTCCAACATGTAAAATTTTGGTATGTGGTATTATTTAGTCAGCTGCAAACACATTATTGACATCCCCCGCTACCTGCCACAGAGAGGAATAACAAAATTTTCTGGTTCCCAAGATTTTTAAGAATTGTATGTATGCTTTGCTTTCCAAAAACCTCAGCCGTATATTGATAACTACTTGAGTGCAAGCAATATTTGATTGCAATGTTACAATTTGGAGGATGGCTGCAAAGATATTTGAGTGAACGCAATTAGTCTGTTTGGTATGTGTACCTGTCAAACTTGCCAACTTCTTGTGTCACACAAATATTCTGCTAACAAGAAAAGTAAAGGTTATATTATACATAGAACTGTAGGGATAGAAAAGTGTATAGACTATTGGTAGCCGGGGTTTGAAACATCAGGTTGTCAGAGCGTGCATATGGGCAGGACTCCAGTGGATTGGGCTAGCTGATGAGTTGTTGTTTAATAATGTATCAATAATCGGTGTAAACGTCAACAACAACTACTAGTACACATTTTTTAACATTGACCAGCATGGAACCTCAGCTGCAACGTGATACCAGGCATGTGGAGTACTAGCAGTTGTTTTAATGTGCATTTTAGTATGAATAGAATTTAGAAATTAATATAGTTTCTTATATATATATATATATATGTGGCAGCATCAGAATAATGCATGTATGTTACATAGGGGGAGTATAAAACTGTCTTTTTTTTGTTGGACTGGTCAAAAAAAAAACGGGACCTGAAAAAAACAGTAGACCTGATGTTGGACCAAATCGAAAATGAACAGATTGTAATATTATATGGGCAGGCGTTCACATGTTTGGGGGCTTACAGGTGCAAGACAAGAAGATAAATAAGGTTTGATAGTCATTTTTACTAAAGCTACTACGGTTGAACTTAATGTAAAACATAGGCAGTTAATGTTGTTTGCATGAAGATGGGATTTTAAAACGCCAATGGACGTTGGATACTTTACCTAGTGAACAGTTAGTTTGAGTAAGTAAATTTTCTGTGAACTTGCCTGATAGGACAAGTGAATTTTAAGAAACTTGTCCAACCTTGACCCATACATTATCGTGTGTGTGTGTGTATATGTACATGCGTGTGCGTGCGTGTAGACATGCTCAGTGGAAATGTAACACTGACAGTTACTCAGATACATGTACATAGATCTAAACTTATGCTGAATGTCCTACATATCTCCCCACTGCCTGTACAGAACCCTGAGTGACAGGCTCGGAGAGGCAAAGGCCAGTGGTAACCTAGGCAACACGCTGAAGGTTCTGGGCAAATTTGACGAGGCCATTGTCTGCTGTCAGAGACACCTGGACATCTCCAGGGAACTGGCTGACAAGGTGAGATAGAATCAATATGGTAGAGTACTGTGCTCTGGAGCATTGCTCCAGGGTTAGACAAGTTTTCAAAAATTCACTTGTCCTATCGGGCAAGTACATTAAAAATTTACTTGCCTGAACCAAATTTTCACTTGCCCGAAATTTTGATTACATTTTCCTATGTGTTTTCCCTTTCATAAATTTTCACTTTTGTTAAGAGACCATGTCTAGCAAAATAATAGACGTTAAACGAGGACAACAACAACAACAACAAAATCGATGTCTCTACTGGCTTAAAAATGACATGGTCAATATAGGCAGGCATTCAGCCCCATGTGCTGTCACACCCAGTGGTAATTTGAGCGGGTCACATCTGGAAATTTTTACTTGCCCAAGCACTTCTGCTTGCCCAAACAGCACTTTTACTTGGCCGAGACAATCGGGCTAATGGACTTGTTTATCCCTGTGCTCTATCAGGAACTTTCTACCATCTTCTACCAGCCAAAACTCTTGCACTTATCAAACAAGTAGGGACTGCCTGGCAAATAGACACTGATAAACAAACTCTTCATAAAGCTAATTTTATCTTTTGCTTGCTGTTTGGTCTTCTGTTGCTTTGTTTGCTTATTAATTATAATATGATTTCATGCCCAGTCTGTTATTCTTAATTACTTTACCTGCACAAATCACTTGTTTTTTCTGCTGTCTTTTTTTAATTTTTTGTCCTGAAGACTAAGACTTGTATCTTTTAATTTTTATGTTGAATTTTGTCATCTAATAAAAAAAATATACAAATATTGTTCTTCTCCAATGGCGCATTGAAAAATGCTAAAAGGTGATATGTAGGTGAAATGAACCATCATTTATACTGTAAATGTGTCGCGGTGGTTTTATTTTCTTTTAATCACCTCTCAACTGCAAATTCATAAGAATGAGGAATTGCATTTCTATTTTAAACAATTCTGTGGCACAGTAGTAATACATTAGAACGTTTTGAAGGTACCACTGTACCACAGAATTGTTGCAATCATGGATTCAAAACACTGCATAAACTTTCTTCCCTCTACCATGAAATAAAACCACTTATATTTATTTACAGTATCAGGGCTCGAAATACTTTTTCCTGCATACCTGCACTGGTGCAGGTAACGTTGAAAATTACCTGCACCACACAAATTTTACCTGCACCACTCTGAATTTAGGAAGTATGGGTCATACTAAAATTGTTGAGGAATAATTGCTAGTTTTTTCTTTAATTTATAATTGACAGGCGGTAACAGTCAATGCAGCTAATAGCAGTCCACATATGCGTACATCATAGAACATCTAAATTATGTATAAACACAGTACATAGACCAGTGTAGGTTAGGTGCAGGTAGACACCAGAAATACCTGCACAGCTCCAATTTTACCTGCACTAACCTGCATATGCAGGTGGTATTTCCAGCCCTGAGTATGCTGAAACTGGTTGATCATTGTACAACAACTCCTGTACATTTTTCCTGATCGCTGTCTCACATGTTGTGACTACAGGTCGGTGAGGCCAGGGCCCTGTACAACCTGGGCAATGTGTACCACGCCAAGGGGAAGCATGCAGGACGGAACAGCCAGCACGATCCCGGGGACTTTCCCGAGGACGTCAAGGCTTCACTCCAGAAGGCCACCGAGTTTTACGAGTGAGCCAGCCTTGTTATTATTCCTTATTATGGTGTGTTAAATCAGCTGCAGCCCCACATCCCTGCGGCATTGCGTGGTAATCTCGGTAATTTGTCCTGGGGATTTTGCCAGGAGTCTTGTTGGCAAGCTGGACTAGTTTTTAGAAGGTGAAGGTAGCTATTTTTTAGACCCACAAGCAGCTTTGAAGTTTGGCTTATTCCACATCCAAAAAGTGCATGTAGATTGGTGGACCAAAAGTTGAGCATGTCAGTCAAAGAACATACATAAAATGACAATTTAATTTGTTGCTTCTCCACCCAGGTCGAAAAAAAATAAGAATATTATTAATTTTTTTTGCAAAACGTCTGATTAAACAAATGATACGTTGTCAGATGTCTTTGGCACATTTTATGCGGCAAATCAATCAATATTTAGGGTGGTCCATTATTAACAAAGCCCCAATTTTTAAAGATAATATTCGTACTATCTAAAATAGCTACGTACAGGCACTGTAATTTGAGGCTCATACCATAGTTTATTTGGAAGTCAGGAGAGGTAGTGAAAATTTGTCAATGGGAGCTGTGGCCAATTTTTTTGTTCAAATTGGGAACAAGAGGACAGCAGAATCGGAGAAGCAACAAATAAAATTGGTGTGGCCTAACAGTACTCATTTTCAAAAGAAATCAAATATCTCTTAGCATACTACATAAAAAGTTCACTTAAAGATTTGAGGAATTTCTTGTTTTATTTATTATCATAAATTTCTTTCTAACTGTGTCCACACAATTTCCAGCCTACATATATGTACATTGTTTGATTTTGAATGTGGGACAAGCCAACCTTCCCATCCTGTGGCACTTTGAATGTTAGCCAAGCCAACTTTCCTATCTTTAAAGGGCCTGGTTGTATCTTCCACCTCACATTCTGTCACTCTACGTTAGTAAAGTAATTACTGGCACATACCACAGTGCTTGAAATACCCACGTGCACACTTCCATGCAAATGCAACCACATTTTGCTTGATGCAACTTCTTTTCAAGCCCAGGTAGCACAGTGCGCAAGCTGAAATTTTGCAGACAACACCAAGACAAAAAACAATATGTATTTTTCTAAACCTTAAGCTTCCTAGAAGTGCTTCTCCACCTTGCTTTATTTAAGGCTTTTTTTACCATTTATCCGTGCAATAACCTAAAATTAAGTATGCACCCCAACTTTGGCCACAACCTGTAGCACCGTTTCAATTTTGAAAAGTTTTAAAAGTGCGTTTTTATTCAAGGCAATATATATAGTCTCTCTGTTTTCACAGATGTAAACAAGTTAATGCTGCAAGTAAAATAGATGTTTAATGAATGAATGATTGAAGAACTTTATTGCCCAACTGAGCTAAGTACAGGTCACAACAAGTCAAAACATATATACATATAAAAGTATGACAATCTTGTCTTAGAAGTTCGGCTTCTTCTCGCTTCTTGGTAATGGTGAAAATATAGGACTGTATGGGTTTAGCTATGGTTGGTTTTTCAAAACGCATGAGGAATATAAACTTGTCAGTGCTACTCATGTGTCTAAAATGAGGGAATCTACTTTCCATGTAATTTGTAGAATTTTTTGAAAAAACTGTTTCAGAGCCAACCTGACCATTGTGAAGGAGTTGGGGGATCGGGCAGCCCAGGGCAGGGCGTGTGGTAACCTTGGTAACACCCACTACCTGCTGGGTAACTTCAGCCGTGCCATCATGTTCCACGAGGAGGTAAGGGTCAATGATATTGATTATGGTCAAATCCTTGATTGATTAGGCCTAGGAAAAAAAACAGGGCTCAAAATACCACCAGTCCTGCATATGCAGGTTAGTGCAGGTAAAATTGGAACTGTGCAGGTATTTCTGGTGTCTACCTGCACTGGTCCATGTACTGGGTTTTATACATAAATGTTCTATGATTCAGGTGTATGTGGATTGTTATTAGCTGCATTGACTGTTAGTTAGGCCTATGAAAAAAATGTTGTATTTCCTGTTTTAGTCCTGAAAAAATTAGGGTCGGTTGGTAGGGATCATCATTTTTTGCATTTTGCCGCCTTAGCGGCAAAATGCTCTGAGGCCAGAATAGTGGCCGTTGTGATGGAGTGATGTTGAGATGAACGGACCTGTTCAATTCATGCCAAACATTTCTATACCTGTTAAAACAGGCTTTTTTTCAACAAGTTCGCACACAGCGGTTAAAGTTTACGCATTCTAAACCAACGCACCCGGTTCGAATCCGGGGAGGTAGATTTTTTTTTTCTTTTTTACACCATTAAAATACTAATTTTTACATCCATTTGGCCACACCAATTTATTTCTTTGGTTAACGGATTCGCCGCTTCGTTTTTTTGCCGAATAGAAATAAAAATTTAAAAAAAAAAACTTAAAAATGCCCCGCAACAGAGCTCACTCAAAAACAGGCAGTGTAGTGAAATTTGCTGCAGTTCACGCAAATTTTAACAGGTGGCGTCTAGATCTAGATTCAGGCACATATGTGAATCTCTCCATGCGCCAATATCAGGTTTAGTTACTCTGTTCTATTTATATGACATTCTAATAACTAGAAAAAAACGTTCACACACGCAAACATTGGCAAAATGCCAGCTTTTTTAAAAGCACTTGTTTTTCTTGTAAGATAGATGTATTTAATAACATCCTTCATTAGATAGGACAAGTCATGTTGAATCAATAGAAAGCAGTCTGAATAAGAATTATTGCTGGAAGCTATGTGACTCCACTGCCTACCCCCAAAAAAGTCTAGGGTCGGCAGGTTTTTCTAGGGTAGGTAGTAGGGAAACAGGAAACACAAGTTGTTTTTTTCCTAGGCCTTACCACCAATGATTCCTCAGCAATTCTGTATGATCCATAATCCCTAAATTCAGAGTGGTGCAGGTAAAATTTCTTGTACAGGACTGTTTCCTGTTTCAGTCCTGAAAAAATTAGGGTCGGTAGGTAGGGATTATCTTCTTCTCTCTTGTAACTTTTTTAGGCTTGCCAAATCTCTACTGATACATATTACAAATACAATACAGCTGAACAAAGTACTGTAAATGCATTTAAGTTCACTGCGATTTAATTTCGTGGTAGCGGGAAAAAGGCCTTTTCGAGGTGGTTTTAATTTCGCGGTAGCACCGGGCACTATACAGTGTCTCTTACCGCTATGGAAAAATGTTCGTGGTAGTTTTGAATTCACGGTGAAGCGGCCACTGCGAAAAATGTGAACATTAAACCACCGCGAAAGTTTCTGCATTTACAGTAATACTTTATAACAACACAAGCCATATTATATGGGAGACAATGACATTTGGTAAAATATTGACAAATCATATTTTGTCCCTAGCGACTTGCGATTGCCAAGGAATTTGGCGACAAGGCAGCGGAGAGACGAGCCTACAGTAACCTAGGCAACGCACACATCTTCTTGGGAGAGTTTGAAACTGCAGCAGAATATTACAAGTAGGTATCTAAGATCAGACTATTATGCTGAAAATAGAATGTTGGCTGTCTGGGGCTTCTGCAGTTCTATTGTGGTTCAGTAGGGGGAGTGCCTGGTCAGACATTTGCATGTATGCAGTAGGTACCACAGGTTATCAGCAAGACCATGATGTAGTGTAAAAAGAAAAACCATACTCAATAAAAAAATAACTTGTATTTGGAGATAAAGTATATGTAATTCCTTGTTGCTACACAGTAAGAAGACGTGTCATGATCTTTAGCTCCAGAAAGAGTTTGAAACAAACCACACGAGCCAAACTGTTACATGTACATTTTGAACTGGAGATGCATGTAGAGTAATTGCATGAAAAAATAATTTTTAAAGATTTTGATTGTCAATGTCGTTTCAATTTCCGTAATTCATGTATATTGAATGATAGTCCTGTAAAAGTGAGAAGGTTGGCATATTATTTTGGTAAGTTTGAGTTTAAGTTTGGTAAGTCCCAAACATACATGCCCCTTGGAAATTTTTAATATTAATACATACCTTCATGTCTGGGGTAAAATTGTCTGGCTTAGAATTGGCTTTTGTTACCACTTCCTTTGTGTTTCAAAAGTACCCCAAAAAATGCAACTTTACTGGTACAATGTATATTGTATATTGTGAGCATCTCAAAATGTGATTTTACACGTTGTGTTCATTTTCATACAAACATTTCTGCTTCATTTAAGAATCAGACTTTCCATTGATTAGTTTTGACAACTGATTTGCCTGAGACAAATTTCAACGATGTTGAAAATTTATGCCGGGCTCTGTAAAAGTCAAGTTACAGCAATTTTGGTATCCTTGAATAGTTTCAACAGATGAATTGGATATGTATGATAGTTTATTTCATAGTTGATACTTTGTGTTGTAATAGATTCTATAATACTATAGCAATGCTGCATAGTATAATGTATTACTAACAGACCGGGCATATGATACAGTACAGAAGAACCTTCATCTGACAAGTCCAATCTACTAGTATTCACTGGTACACAGCTCTAGTTGTTATAGATTCTATAATACTATAGCAATGCTGCATACTATTACTAACAGACTGGGCATATGATACAGTACAGAAGAACCTCCATCTGACAAGTCCAATCTATTCAGGAAAACTTTTTCCTGCAGGAAAACATTGCAGATTGCCACCCAGCTGGGAGACAGAGCCATCGAGGCACAGGCCTGTTACTCCCTGGGGAACACGTACACACTACTGAGGGACTACGAGAAAGCTGTGGAGTACCATCTACGCCATCTACAGATAGCACAGGACCTTGGAGACAGGTTAGGCCTCTTACGTTTCTTACTCACGATGGTCAATTGATGTGCTTATACTTAACAGAACACACAATGGGGTTATACCACCCCTCAGGGGGTGACACACCCTTTCGCTGGCCAGGCTTTTAGCGAGAAATACAGTAGGAGCCAGTTAATTGCACAATGGATTAACGCACACTTCTGTTAACTGCACGGAATCCCACAATCCCAAACCGGTGCGGTCCAGCTAGATAGCTTCGCATTATTGCACCATCCGGATAATTGCACGAAATTCACTTGTAAATAGGCCGTGCAATTAATCGGCTTCTACTGTAGTAGGATTTCATTATAGGGGGGGTCCTAATTTCTTGTTTAGTCGTTGTAAGTGATATAGGCATGATAGGCATGACTATTGTATGGGGGTCTAGGGGTATCCACCTTCCATGGTGCAGACTTTTCAAGAATTTGAAGTTAAAATGGTGCGTTTTAGGGTATCCTGAGGGGCAAAATTACTGTCAGACAACAGTGGAAGACAGTGACCACAAAGGACCTTGTGGCATCCCTGGTCAATCAGAATTTCATGCTTATCAGAGGATCTGCTCCCCAGTATAAGGGTGTCTTAAGTGCGTCCGATTTCATGTTATTTTAAGAAAAGCATGTCCGGGAGACGCTATGACGCATGCATAGCTTAAAGCCTGTCACTGGCTGATTACAAGATGAAGATGTGCCAGGTCGCCTGTCCGTTTCTTATTATAAATGTATTTTTTTCATGGGGATCAATTTTATGGTAGAAGAAGAAACAAGATTTTCTAGGTGTAAGTTGGGGTTGAAAGAACGCTATAGAACAGTACTCAGTATACATTGAAGATGCATATTCACTGTAAATTTGTGATATTAAAACCACTGTACATTTCACATCATCCAGTAGTGAGAGATGCTCATTGCAAAAGTCACACATGCAATTAGATATTAAGTTTTGTAAAAGGTCATACTAAAAAGAATGGTCATTGTAAAATATGAATACAAATTGTTGATTTTGTGGTAGAGAGGTTGTTTGTAAATAATTCTGTTTTTTTCAGAGGTGTACATGGTGTCGTAGTAGCTTTAGAGCTTTGTATTTAGCAAATGTGTGAATGCAGAAGGCATTAATGAAAAATGATAATAACTGATATATGCGAGCTTAAAATTGCACATGAATATAAATCACTGTTTATGTTTGCCAATTATTGAGAGATGTTTAACTTAAGGACTAACTCCACATGTACATGGACATGTTAGCTTTGTATCAGATTGTTATAGAACTATTAGAAGGCAAGGAAATTCTTTCCCTTATTTTGCTAAACTCTCCCTTTACAGTACTATGGTATAAACCCACATGTACATTTTGTACATATTATGTACTTTCTTATCACAGAAAGGAAATGGTGAGATAAAATTAGTGGTACTCCAGACATTTGCCCTAGTTGTTTTGATATATTTATGAACAAAGGAGGTATGCAGCAGCATTTTTCAATATGGCAAAAGAACAGTATCATTGCATGCCATCTAACCAAACATTTATTTTATCCATCAAATGCACTGTTTTACAATACATTTGTACACTGAAATCAAATCAAAAGGGGACTTAATCTCACAGTAGGAAGGCCTTTTCAGTGGGAACACATTGTGTTACTGACCAGAAATTTGTGGTTTTGGGGTATGATGATTTCATGATGGAGAATGGTCACTGATGAAATTGTGAGCATAACACTAACAGCACTGTAAATGTTTGAGGGTTTGCAGTAATTTGTGCGTGGAAAATGTTCTTCCAACCCACTCCACTCCAGTGTGTGGTAATGAGGATAAGAGCTTAAACCTTGTTTCCCATGTACAGGGCTATACTGGTACTTATGGTAATACTCTCCTGTAATGCACTTAAACTCTGGGGTCAGAGCTCTCAAAGTGCAATCCAATCTCTGTAGTCAGTGGCAGCTACGTCATCACTTAGCCTCAAGCAACACTTAAACTAGCGTTGGCTATTAGCTCTGCATAAATGTACAGGGTCTGGAGCTAACTGTGTGCTTCAGTACAGTTGTGTGTTGCAGTGAATGAGAGAGCCTGCAATCTCTAATTCGTTATGATGAAAAACGGTAAGCCATATTTCTATTACGTGTTATGTCATAGTTTGAAAGGAACTACCGTAGGCTCAGCTGCAGTGATGGGGATTTTTTGTATTCGGATGATTAGTATAGAAACCAGTTGTTTCTGGTTTGGACAGGATTTGACTGCTTACTGTGCCCTTGTGCCTTGAGAGGCTAGTGCTATGAAACCATACTGTCACCGAGCGAAAACATTTAGTCTGACACAGCCTGGAGGCTTGTCAAACTGGGAGCTGTAAGATGCAGGTAAAACAACATGTACAATGGTAGTTCATCTGATGTTCCAGTACATGTTGCTGTGTACATGTTTATGTGGTGAAAACATGTCTGTTTTTTACTGAATCATAGGAAATTTGATGCCAGGTTTAGGCCACACCAATTTTATTTGTTGCTTCTTGGATTTTTTTCAGAAAAAAATTGGGCCGACAGGTCGAGAAAAAAATTAAATCAAATTTTTTTCAAAAGGTCTTGGGTGAAGATATACATGTGTACGCCGTAAATAACAAACAAAAGAACAGCCCAAGGAGTTTACTTGTTATTTATTTTTACTAGATACGTTGCTATAAAGCAATAAGATCACATTCCAATTTCCGTTGGCCTTTGGAAACATAACAGACCAACCACATATAATGAAGGATTAGTAGGGATTTGCATGGAAAAATTGGACTTGGTGAATTTTTGCTTGTTAACCCTTTTGTACATTTTTTGTCATTTTTGTTGTCATCTCATTTTTCAGATTTCTTTTGCATAGCTTCTTCTATTACTGAATTAGTCACTAATCCATGTCTTTTTTTCATGGTCCTACATTTTTGTACATTTATCAATTATACCCAGCTAACTGTTAATAAAGTCTCTTTGCCCATCCCTTAGTTTAAAACATGCTCATCACATCAAAAGTAATTCGAAACCAGAAGTTCCAAAATGCACATTGACTCTCTTGTCTACAATATACGTCATCTATTCTCTGTTTGTTTGTTTGTTTACTGTAAATTTGAGTCTATTCATTTATACCGTGGTAGTTTCCCCATCTTGTCATGTACAGAATTCACCAACCACTGTCATAATATTAGTAAAAACATCTATTGTATTGTAAACTTTACAATGAAAAATGCCCAATTGTCTTTAACTGAAACTGTGAAAACTTTGAAATGATTGGCAGCCATTTGTGTGACTGGAAAGCTATTTTGTGCGCAGTAGAATATTATTTTATTCACGTATATTTTGTGAGTATCAGGCAAAGAGCACAAATAGCTTATATAAAGCTTTCTACTCAATTACGTAGCTTAAGACAAATACCAGAAGCTCCCCCATATAAGCTGCTAGCTTTACTGCCTGACCTAAGCAGGCTTACATGTATGCAGACTCTGTGGATCCATGGATTCTTATCTGTATGGCAAAGCGTTAGGGTCTGTTACCATGACTATACGTTTACACTAGGGCTGGGTATCGCTACAAAACCGGTTTTTCTTATTGGACCGGTCCAGAAAAACCAGACCTGAAAAAATTTGGTGGACGGCTGTTGGACCGATTAGAAAATTAACAGATTATTTTATCAGGTATTCACACGTTTTGGCACTTGCAGGTGGAAGAAAATAACAAGAGTGAGTAAAATTTATAGTAATTTCTACCAAGTTTTACAGCCAATCGTACAGGTGCAGTTAGCGTTGTAGGATTTTAAAACGTCTAATACTCCACCAAACAGATTTCTTTGTAGTGAAATGGACCATTGGTACGAGTCATACTAAATCAGGTTCAGGTCCGGACCTGGACCTGATCCTTTGGACTTGAACCGGACCTGGACCTGAATTTTCTGTACCTGTACCCTCCCCTAGTTTACACCATTACTGATAAAGTCTAGGTAAGAAAAATGTTGTGTTTCCTGTTTCAGTCCTGAAAAAGTCAGGGTCAATAGGTAGGGATTATCTTTCTTTCTTTTTTTCTTGTAATTTTGTTTAGGCTGCCCAAAACTCTAGTGATACATATTACAATAGAGCTGAACAAAGTGACCTGAAATGTATGAGGACACTTGTCTTTCAATATCAAACTTTACGTTTTGGCATAACAGATGCATTTATCCTTCATATATAAGATAGGACAAGCATCGTTTTTACTTCAATAGGAAGAAGGCTGAATAGAAATTCTAACTGGAAGCTACAATGTATGTGACTACTGCCCCCCCAAAAAAA
>NC_049986.1:2453511-2467582 GCF_000003815.2 Branchiostoma floridae
GCAGATATGGTGTTATTGTCAGGTAGCTACATGTACGTGCTTTAGTTATAATACTGTGGGTTTTATTTTGAAAATGCAAGATGTAAAATACAATATGTGGAGGTAATACGGCATAACGGTCATTGCACAGTGAAAACTGTCTAAGAAGACCACCCAGGGAACAGATAAAATCTGGTCTATATGGACAGGTGGTCACAATGGACAGGATTCTAAATGCTTGTGTCAATGGGAAAATTTTTTCCACGTCCACCAAAAAGCGGTCACATTGGCCAGGTGTTTCTTATGTAGAGGTGGCCACTTGTACAGGTTTGACTGTACACAAGACTGTAACTTTTGTTTTAAAACACAATGTGTAAGATGCTATCTATTCAAGTAAAAGACGTCACTGGCATTGCAGCCATTTAACATTGGCCAAGTGTTCCTTATGTAGAGGTGGTCACTTGTACAGTCTGTACACTGGACTGTAGCTTCTGTATGAAAACACAATGTGTAAAATGCTATCTATTCAGGTGATAGGGCGTCAGTACTATTGCAGCCATTTAACATTGGCCAAGTGTTCCTTATGTAGAGGTGGTCACTTGTACAGTCTGTACACTGGACTGTAGCTTCTGTATGAAAACACAATGTGTAAAATGCTATCTATTCAGGTGATAGGGCGTCAGTACTATTGCAGCCATTTAACATTGGCCAAGTGTTCCTTATGTAGAGGTGGTCACTTGTACAGTCTGTACACTGGACTGTAGCTTCTGTATGAAAACACAATGTGTAAAATGCTATCTATTCAGGTGATAGGGCGTCACTACTATTGCAGCCATTTAACATTGGCCAAGTGTTCCTTATGTAGAGGTGGTCACTTGTACAGTCTGTACACTGGACTGTAGCTTCTGTATGAAAACACAATGTGTAAAATGCTATCTATTCAGGTGATAGGGCGTCAGTACTATTGCAGCCATTTAACATTGGCCAAGTGTTCCTTATGTAGAGGTGGTCACTTGTACAGTCTGTACACTGGACTGTAGCTTCTGTATGAAAACACAATGTGTAAAATGCTATCTATTCAGGTAATAGGATGTCACTAGCTTTGCAGCCATTTTTTGCATACACACATATAATATACACATGCACTCACACCCTTACCATAGACAATGTACCATCCATGCTTTCTGTCTCTGTATCCTGGCCCATTGATGATTGTCATAATCAGATGCAGACCTAAGGGCTAGCTGGCAACACCATCTAAGGCAGGCAGTGCACTAATAGGTGATCTAAATAGACCTACCAGTACATTGTACTTACTAATAGATGAAAGGAGCTCCCAAATGTCCAGAGGAAGACTACATCTTCGAACAACAGGGTGCACTGCCATCGGGTGGTGAATCACGATACGCAAATTCACAAGCAGGTCAGGATCTAACTCAGGAACTCATGCTTTACATTATTTTTGGTATATTCTATCTCTGACACTATAGGACATGTTTAGTAGAATATGAGTTTTGATGCAACATACATATCTTGTTGAAGAAAATATGCATGATTCATACTCTGAAATATATGGCATAACTGAGTGAATATACAGACTAATAGACATGAGATGTACAATGTGTATATTGAGCTATTGAAATTGAATGGTACAGATATTATGTTATGATGTGGTCAGTGCAGGGAAAGCATTTTCTCCATTTGATTTCAGATATTTGTTTCCACTATATTGCTACTACAGTAACTGTTTCCACTACATTGCTACTGCTATTTGTTTTATCCCTGAACTTAAATCACAAGGAAACCTCTGTTTCTTCTTCTACTACGAAACGTTCCCAGGAAAATAAAGAAATTTACAGTACCACGATAGAGGAAAAAAACGAGCTTAACTAGGAAAAAGTGAAGAAATGGCTGCTTCCCTGGGGAATCTTGTAATTTTACAGCTGTCTCTCACTCTCAACTGTGTTTTTGGGTATTATGGCTTTGTACTTAAGTGGGTTTGGCTGTAGACAAGATAACTTGGGTTGTTTGTACGTACTTGCTTTTGGCTGTTGATGGTAACAGGCAGCGTTCCCGCCAGGTTCTTGAAAGTATGCGTCCAAATATTTCTGAGGGGGGTATTGAGCGCCGGAGGCGCGAGACGAGCGCCGCAGGCGCTCGCATTGTAGGGGGGTCCGGGGGCATGCTCCCCCGGGAAAATTTGGATTTTCAAACTCTCTAAAACACAATTTCCCGCAATTTGAGAGGAAAATCATGCGCTTGAGATTGGCTGTCGGTTGCCTCTTTTACTCCCGTAATTCAGTAATCGACAACCGCCCTCTCTCAAAAAATACACTATAGCACGGGGAATCAGCCGTCAGTGATCTGGCCCGGGTATAATTTCTCCAGACACAAAAATTTTTGGATTTTTTATGCTTCGCAACAGGGCTCTAGCCAGTTCGTCAGCCCATGGAAAAATTCTGCCAATTTCTTCCGTCATTGAATAAAAAAAATGTCGACCTCGTGCGATCGATGTTGCGCCCTCCCTCATGAAATAGTTTTCCGAGACGATAAAATAACGACGACATCACGCTCACGAATCGGTGGGGTTTTACAAGGCCGTGCCGTCATTTTCCACGAGCGTGCGTTTGTTTCCTGCGACCTCAGGTAACCCCGTTTTCGGCGTGAAATCTTTGGCTGGATTTATCGATTTAAATAGAACAAGAACGTTATACATTACTCGAAGGAGGACGATCTGTTGCCTCTTTGGCAGTGATCAGTGCCGGGGTAGCCTTGAACTAGTAGCCAGAAAGACGTTCCAACGTGCTGGGCGCTGCGATCGACGGTCCGTCTTGGGAGGGGGGCGGGCCGCGCCATGTGCCACGGAGGCCAACGCCAGTGCACAGCCGACTCGATCGACGCTTGACAACAATATTGCGGCCCCTTTTCTGCCACAAATTTTGTCTTTTTGAAACAAAAGAAATTTTGGAAATAAGAAATAAAGTGTATAGTTTTGGATTCTTCACTTATTTACCGCGCACCGCTTTTTTAACTTGGATAAATGGGGAAACTTTAATAGTAAATTGTTAGCAGCTAGGGAAGAAACTTGCCAGACGACACGGGCGCCTACCAATATCACAAAACAACGTCACGTGCGCTAATACTCGGTAACTTTTGTATTTTCTCCAGTGACCAATGACAGAGTACATCATTACATTTATCAAACGCTGATTGGTTATTAAGATGATTGGATTTGGACCTGGTGGCCAATCTAGACTGCTTGGCGCCGACGGCCTGTTGTCAAAGAAACCGACTGCCAATCAACTGCCCACAGCGTGAGAACTTTTGTTGAGATGTGCAACACTCGCGCAGAACAGTTTGTTTGTTCAATACTAGTATTAACCACAAATCTTTAACAAATACATGAAAATGAGGACAAGTTAGTATCATGTTAAAATCAGAATATAAAATCTGCATAAGATTTCTTCCAGTGTTACAGAATGCTGGCTGTCAGATGTAACGTTATTTCACGGACAACAAATAATTATATTGCGCAACGGACAGCTCAGACTGGTGCGTGGCTGGGTGTGTCGCACATGGGTCCGCTAGTTGTGAAACGTGCCGCGCTCCGCCCCATGGGATGACCGGAAAGTGAACAATTTGAAGTATAAATTGTAAAGGTAGGATTCCTTCTTATAAAGACAGATTTTTTAAAAGATTCCAGATACATTTTGTACACTGGTGGTACAGGTCAGCCTTCCTTACAGATTTTTTTATGGACGCATTCAGCCGAGCTGTGTGCGTCTTTCCAGAAAAAAATGCGTCCAAAGACGTAAAGACGTATGCCTGGCGGGAACGCTGGTAACAGGTGTCTTGTCTGGTGCCTTTTGATGTCTTGCTTATTTCAAGTCAACTGTCATATTTTGAAAGATATTTCAGAGCTAACTATAGTTGTGAGTCATTTAAGGTAGTCCTTTAAACTGTTAAGATTGCAGAGTGTATAATCGTAGTACAGTCATCTAAATGTTGTTACCTTGAGTAGAAGACAAGGCACAGGCATTAAGAGGTATCTAGGTTTTAGCACCATTTTTTTTGTTCACTATTTTCTTTAACATCTATTTTCTGTAAATTATCAAGGCATATTTATAATTTCTCTGTCATTTTGATGAGGCAAAGACTTAAGCTTCCATGTGAAGTTCTTTTTGGGGAGGATTTTGGAGTGTATAGACAATGATGTTTTTTAGGGAGTGGATTATATAACTTATATAAGCAAGGCTGTGTGCTGTTATTGCTTTGATATTGATATAACAGCTGTGTACGATAGAAGAGCACAGGTTGTGCATAATGAAGTGTACTTAATTGGCATTAAGATGCCACCACCAGATGTTATAAAGATGTACAGAATGTAGCCCATGTTTCTAAAGGCTTGAGATCTTTTCTTCTCTGTTTATCAATGCCTTACCATGTAGGTACGACCAGAGGAAAATAGCTCATGCAAAAGGTACAGTCTAACTCTAACCTGTATTAGCGGCCACCTTTGCATAGCGACCACCTGGCCATTGCGGTCACTTTCTGTCGGTCCCTTGGATTTTTCCCGTTGACTTAAAACATAAAGAAATAGTCTATAGCAGCCGACCACCTGTCTAACGCAGCCACGGACGCATGATTTCCGGTCCCGTAGATACAGAAACACTGCCTATTGCGACCTTACGGCTGCAATTTGTCACCCCATAGTTTGCGAGGATCTGTACTGAATTGAACTGTGCATGGCAATATCGCTCATTGTCGGTAGATTTGACTTTGGCAGGGTCAGTTGAATTTTGAGACGATCGAGACAATGTTTCTATAGTGGCCACCTGTCTATTGTGGCCATATTTCTCCAGTCCCTTGAGTGGCCGCTATAGACAGGTTTGACTGTATTTCTACTACTATCACTAGCTGTGACTGATGCTTTGACAGGTCCTTGATCCACTGATTCCTCATGAATATTCATAGAAGGATGCTTGTGTTGCAGAGTTGGAGAGGGAAGAGCCTGTTGGTCGCTGGGTAATGCACACACAGCACTAGGTAACCACGAGAAGGCCCTACACTTCGCACAGCGCCACCTCGAGATCTCAAGAGAGGTAAGTCCATCGTAGTGAAGCTGCTTCATAGAGTAATGTTTTCTACAAGACACCTGTTTACTTAGTGGTACGTACCTTAACTCATATTCAGGTTCAGGTCCGGAATCGGGTCCAGCAGTTCAGGTTCAGGTCCGGACTTAAAGTCAGACTGGACCCATCATTGCATATTATGTGTGCTAGAAAATAATTTTTTTTGAGGGGGAGGGGTTGGTACATATAAAATTGCATGTAAGCATGAATTGACATGCAAGGTGAAAAATACATGCAAATTATATACTGCCAGTGTAAACACAAAAGGTCAGTAATAAACACGAAAGGTTTTTTTTTTTTTTTTTGTCTTTTTCCAGTGCAAATTTCTATGGAAGGTTTTAGATGGTTTAACAAACAAAAAAGGAATATAACTTAGTGGGAGCTAGCTTTTTGCAAGTCCGGATTTTTTTTGTACTTGAACCTAAATGTTTTTACAAGTCCAATTCTAGTTCCGGGTTTTAGGTACGCACCACTAAATTTACTAATAGTCAGGGTTGGACAAGTCCATTGTCCTGGGCTAGTGAAAGTGCTCTTCGGACAAGTGCATGTCCTACCCCACTTGCCCGATCAGTCAAGTAAGATTTTTCCTTGAGTGAGATTTTGATATACTTGTTACTCTTTACAGTCGTAGCATCAAGCAATGTTCAACACAGAAAAATTGAGTCAACGATAAAAGAATTCCATTGCTGGAAGTGAAAACTGTAGAAAAACGTTATTTAAATTTCGGGCAAGTTATATGTTGGTTCCGGAAAGTACATTTTTTGTGTACTTGTCCGATAGGACAAGGAAATTTTAGAAAACTTGTCCAACCCCGATAGTAATAATGCTTACTCTGAAGCAAAGAGAACCCAAGTGTCCACAATCGCTTTTAACAATGCAATCAAACTAAGGGAGCTCCAAAAAATGGGTTGATTCTGTCATTAGGCCACACCAAATTTATTTCTTGCTTCTCGGATTTTTAAAAAGATTTTTTTCTAAAGGTCTGGGTTGAAGATATACAGCTCAAATAGCAAAAAAAAACAGCCTGAGGAGTTTAATGGCACGTTTTATACAATGAATCCCTTCCTTTGATTTGTTACTTACGTTTTGAATAAAAGGCATTGTTTTTAGACTGAAATTACAATGTATGTGTATGTGGCTCTGAATCGTAATATTTAAAGGTTTGTGATAGCAAAACCTGTATTATTTATTTCTCTGGACTTAGCGTCCTTTCTTTCTTCTTTGAAAATGAAAAAAAAAAAATAGACAGGCGAATCCGAGAAGCAAGAAATGAAATTGGTGTGGCCTTAGGTAGATATGTTGTTCACGTGCCATTTTTGCATTCAGGAAGTCCTTCTGGGATGAAAGCTGAGCACTATACTTCAGCTCCTTTTTCTTACTCAGGAAGTGTCATTGTACATGTGCATGTACCTAATGAACTGTTCAATCAACAGTTGTAAAGGCGTTATACGTCATAAGGAAAAAAAATAGTACAACCCTGCTGCAATTGCTTCCTGGTGCAGGAACTGCCATATACTTGACTACAGTAAGGGCATGTTATATAATAGAACGATATGGCACTTGAAGAGAAAGTATGACAATGGAGACCTGGACCTACTGAGAGTCTAAATGCAGCTCTTCCTTCCTCCATAGTACTTCTATTGTAGTTAACATCTATTACTACTTTCATTCCCTTGGAACGGCCCGCACCTTTTAGGTTGGAGACAAAGCAGGAGAGCTCAAGGCTCATATGAACGTCTGCGACCTGCGTACTGTGCTCGGGATCGCACAGACCATGGTCGAACTTACGCGAGGCGTCCCCGTCTTCCACTGCCGTGTTAGTCAGGATCCGGTATCTGCATGCTAAACAGGCATGAGTCATCCTAACCCTAACCACTAAAGATGACATCTGTCAGTTATCAATGTCTTGTTTCCACATAACAATTCTCTACCACCAAAGACAAAGCATGTGGCCTTGTAAGATCATCTACGTGCTGATTTTTTTATTGGGGGTCCAAAATTTCTTAGTCAGTCGCAGTAAGTGATATAGGCAGGATCTGCTCCCCAGTGTAAGGGTGTCTAGTGCGTCCAATTTTTTTTTATTTCAAGTGAAGCGTGTCCAAATGATGCCATGATGCAAGCATAATGTACTCTAAATCATTTCTTTTGTGGTTTAATATTTTGTAGTAGAAGAGAAATGGAGCTATTTGGATGAAATTTTGATGCATTTTGAACTCATGGTAGAGACAATTCTGTAGTATAGTAGTCGAACAAGGTCCGTATTCAGTGACATGAAATCATAGGAGAGGTCATATTAAAAACCGTGAAAATTTAACTGCATTCACAATAGCACGAGGGATGTAGAAAAGATACCAAATTGATACATTGTTTAATCAAATTAGCTTTGAGCTCAGCCTTGTTGTGCTTTTAGTTGCTACCAGAAGATCAGGTTCTGGCGCTAAAAAGAGGGACAAAATCTAAATGACTTTTGTGGAAACAGAACAATTAGTTGTTGATAGACCTGTGGAAACAAGACATTGATATTTGCTGCCATAAACATTTGCTCTGAACAGTTCCAACATTGATGTGAGTCCAGAAGCACAGACAACAAAAATCAGGAATCAGAAAAAGTACTGAAAATGTTCTCGTAAATTGCACCCGATGTCTAAAATACAGTATGATACTTTTTGTGACTTGTCTGGCTATATTCCAATCTTGCTGTCATCTCATTCCCAAGCTTGAGGCATTTAACACTGCCTGCATCTATTACTAAGTATTAGATGGCTTGCCTATCTCTGCTATCATCACCTGATCTCTTAAAGCCTCTGATTGTTTAAAGAACTATATCAGTTTGGAAATATAGGGACTCACAACAATGTGCAAAACCCCTGCTATGCCCTGCAAAACCCCAGGTTTCACATACAAGAAACCAGAGTATTCTTAAAGCTTCCGATGCCTGTTACACATGTATAATACATGTAGACTAGAGAAAGCCTCATTCTAACTCATGATACATGTATTTTCTCTCAACAACAGCCTAATACCACACCTGCAACAACGACCAATACACTAGACTCATGTACATGTATGCTATTGTAATGTTGAGTTAATAAATGTATGGTGCTTGCTACAAATATGATGGCAGGAGTTTGAAACCACAAATGTGCCATACTTCAGTTCCTCAAGTTGTGTTGAGTAACAATGTTATTAGTCCTTAGATATTGTTATTGCTCCACTGCCCAGTGGCTTTAAAAACATTCTGAAAATATCAAAATCTCTAATATTCTGCAGTTATCCAAGTATGAAAATTGAGGACATAGAATTTTCTTTTACACAACCAGTTTTTCTCACCTGCTGACGTTTCGATGTCTGTTAGACATCTTCCTCAGAGCTGACAGACATCAAAATGTCAGCAGGTGAGAAAAACTGGTCATAACATAGGACATAAAAGAAAATTTGTATGTCCTATGATCTACCAACCTGTCAGATGAAATTATTTTATAAAAATTGAGATATTATTACATGCAGTTTATATTGTACTCAGTGGCCAGTTTTGAACCACTCTGAAACAATGGTATGGCAAGGTTGTGTTTCAATATTCCTGCACCAACATTTGTACCAATTGTCACATCATTTTGCTATACAGGAGTTGCCAGTGTTCTTACATATAATTATGATATTCTGTTGAAGATGGATATCTGAAATACTAGTGTGACTAAAGCACACTCCTAGCGGCCGGCCCCGACTCTCAGAGAGGGGGGGTGGGGTCATTAGAGATTGTGTAAACACAGGCTAGAAAAGGAGATATGCTACCATTAGGAGTGTGTACCGGTACAGAAAATTCAGGTACAGGTACGGTCCAGGGCCAGAGGATCAGGTACAAGTACGGACCTGAACCTGGACCTGGACCTAAGTGTTGTGAATCAGCAATACTCAAAACAATGGTCTATTTTGCTACAAAGGAATCTGTTTTGGTTCAGAAACCTATCTTCACATAACAATGCTAACTGCCTCTGTTAAGTTAGACCAAGTTTGGACTGTAGAATCTGATAAAAATGACTATCAACTCTCCTCTACTGCGCTCTTGCTATTTTCTTGGACCAATAACTTGAATAAGCCTCAAAAAACATGAACGTCTGCCGCCATAGTGCCAGTAAAATTTTCTAATCGGTCTAACATCCGGTTTACTGAAGTTTTTCAGGTCCAGTTTTTTCCGGACCGGTCCAACAAGAAAAAACGGTTTTGTACCGACCCCAACAAGAAAAAAAACATGTAGATGTTTTGTACATGTATGCAGCCCTTAGCAGCTGCCATAGACATGTGGCACCTAATACAATGGGACTACATGTATGTCTTCTGTTATTGTTAACAAGTTTGGGGCCTTCAACCTTTCCAAATGACATTTTCTAAAAAGGATTTGCAAAGTGCGGAGCTTAGATTTTATGTAAAAACTGTCACACAAAGAGTTTGACATTTGTAGCCTTTGGATTGGCGTATGCCACAGTGCTTTGATCACATTCTCTGACCTTTGACGAAAAACAAAGTTTGAAACTTGATGCTAAACAACAGGATGCAAAATCTATACACTGTAGACAAGGCTCACTGTTCATATGTCTATTATATTAATAATAATAATAATTATATTGATAATAATATTGATGATTAATAACCAAAATGTTTTTTATTATATTATTGACATAATAAGCTATTCACACTAAATGTGCAAATAGGTGTCGCTACCATCCTGACGAAAAATTCTACGCCAACCATTTTCGAACTCGCCCTTCCTTTCTGCAACTGGTACTCAAATGCCAAATATCATGAAGATCCATATTCAGCTTCTCGAGTTACATGCTGTTGACAGGTAGTACATATAGAGTCACACAACACCTTGCCATAACCGAAAATATAACCTTCTTGGCGAAGGTAAATATTAGAAACCTAGATATGAAATTACCAGCCTTTTTAGACTGTACAAAAGACCTTGACGTACAATTATCCAAATGAGTTGTTGTCCACTGTTGCTAATTCTGTCTTTGAGCCATTCTTTGCTCTGAACTCTTATGACCGCTTATGTGGCTTTTAGTGGAAGCTCCCCTCATTGCTAATGTAGCAGTGGGGCCTTAAGGGCTTGTATTTAGAGAATTAGCCGGCGTATCCTTACTACAAATTAATGTATGCAAATTCAGGTTTTGTACTACTTAATTGCAGGTGAAAACCTGTTATCAACAATTTGCTATAATTAATTGGTAATATCAATTTTGTCCTAAATCAAACCACACAAAATTTCATCTGGGGATGAAGAAAAGGTTTTACTGTCGAAATGTACTTGTACAACCATGTTGGAGAGATACAGTCATTTTACATAAAATTTGCAGCATAGGAAAACAGCAGACAGACGTATCTTTGAATTTACGGTCTAAGTGAACGTAGTAACATATAATGAAAGACAGAGCAGATTTTCACAGGGTCAGTTAAATATCAACAAAAATGCCATAAAACATAAAAATTTCAAAATCTTTAGAGCATTTTTAGAGCAAAATCTTGATTTGAGTCTCATGCATTTGCAACTCCTGTATAGCAGCCGCTGATGCTTACCTAACTGGGACACACACATGTAGAGGGACCATCCATTGTTTCTCCCGTACAGGTACAAGACAAGACAGGAGAGGTGACGGCACAGATGAATGTGAACGACCTGCGGACTGTACTGGGCATCACACAGGACCACAGCCAGTCTGCACACACCAGCTCCTCCCACCTCCCCAGTAATGGACCCAGCATCTCCTCACTACTACCTGACTCTGCTATAGCCTCCGTCAACTCCAGTATCATCAGTACACAGAGTAAAGGTCAGTGTCACATAAAAGCATAAGCAGCTGCACAGTAGCGTGCGTAGCAGGGTCGTAGCCAGCCTGAAATCATTTTCAGTCCCCTTGATTTTGAATGGGAATCCTATCAAGCACTGAAGGCATGGCGTGACGTTGCGAGTCATTTCTAGGGGGTCTTGGTCCCAGAAAGTTCTTTAATCAAGACCCGCTGAAACACTATTTCCTGCATTTTGAGGTGCAAATTTTGCTTGTAGACTAAGAACACATGGGTTTCAGTTTTTTTTATATCTTTACATATCAATTTTTGTCTGTCCCAGGGGACAGAATGGGGAAAACTTTTTTCAGTCCCAAGCTGCAAAATTCCTTCAAAGGACTGAAGGACAGGTGCTGGCTACAACCCTGGTGCGTAGTCCAGTGGTTAGCAGCCCTACCTCTGGAACTAGAAGCCGTGAGTTCGATTCCGATTGTGTCGCTCATCTGACATGCACCAGAAAGGGTTGCAGTCTTTAGGATGGGACGTTAAGCCGTGGTCCACTGTTCATTGTGCTTGTCGTAAAGAGCAAGGAAATTTTCCCCTGTACAATAAGCCTGTAAATACTGTACATAGTGTCTGTCCTCTCTGTCATGACCAGTGGAAGACTAGTTCTTCAGTGAGCTAAACTGAGTCGAGATCACTAAAATTCTTTTCACAGTCTTCTTCAATCTACAGTCGTAAAACACCTGTATTTTCCTCTTTTTGCTATAGCCAAAACTGCCAAAAAGACCACTCAGGGTGGATAACATCAGGTCTATGTGGATCGGTGGTTATGATAACTATAGACAAGCTTGTGGCAATGGCAGAAATCATCAAAGGAACTAATAATAAGAGGTCACATTGGCCAGGTGGTCAAAGATGGGAAGGGGGCCAAAGTGTTCGCTTTCTGTTGGGAGATAGAAAAGGGCAGAGCATTGGGAAACTTTGTACACAATATAATGAATGAAAGACCTTTATTGTACATTCATGCCTCGACGGGCTAGGTACGGGTCACTGATAACAGACATATGCAAGGGCAACAAGATTAACTAATTGAACAGGATGGTCGACATCTTCTCGCTTCTTTGTACAGGTGTAGATATAGGAACAAATAATGTTTAATATACAGGGTTTATCTAGGCGCATCAAAAATAGAAATTTATCCGTTACATTAAGATGTTCAAAATATGGAAACTCTTTTCTGATATATTCATAAAGCACAATCCGCTCCTTATGGTACAATTTATATACTATGGTGAGTCTGATACATCTGCTGTAAGGCCATAAAATATGACGTCGTGAGATCAATGTGTAAGAATTAGTGGTCACATTGTTATGTGTAGAGGTCTCCTAGCTGTGTTGTCTCTATGGATCTTTTCCCAAACGCCTGGATGGGAGAGTTTGTATTCCCAAACTGGAATGGTGTAAATTCATTCTGTCTGGCTGTAGCTTAGGGATATGTCTAGTCTTTTTTGATGCTGACATTTTAACGGTTTTGTAATTGTAGGATTAAAAGTAGGTGAATTCTCTGTTGGGGTCAGACAAAATTTGTCTGGAACGTCTGCATGTCATATACATGTATGACTATTCATATCATACCTGGGCCACAACAACGGTCAGGCTAGTACCTCGGGTGATACGGTATACACCATGTTGTATTCTGTATGAACCAGGATTAGTTTCTACCCTATGTCAAGGCTCAACAAATGTATGTACTACCTGGGCACATGCCATGGTTCTAGCCAGGATTTTATTTTAGCATAATGGTATTTTAGCAAAGCGACCAATCTGGAGGGTGGTATGGAAGGGGGATCTTGGTCCTTCTGCAGTGAGATTTTGAAAATGTAGAGTAAAAAGTTGGCATTGTAACTGTAAGGGTACCCATGAGGTGACCTAACTCTGTTAATTTTCTGGTCAGTTTGGAGTGGCACATCATCATATTTCATATTTGATGGACATTGTTCAACATGTAATTGTAAATGTTGAAATTTAGCGTAGTGGTGCTCATTTTAGCATGGCGGTCACAAATTATAGCATATATATAGTGGCCCTAAAAATGCACTAGCTAGAACCCTGCATGCTAAAGTGAGATGGAACTTTTATTTATCCACAGAAAGTCTTCTAGTTTCTACTTTCTAGTACAGGTACCATTTTAGCAGTACATTACCTTCGACCACAGTTATGTCTCTGTAGTACGATACCTAGAGGTATCATCATCTATGTTAGGATGTACATTGTACATAGGAACGCGGACGGAAGTTTACTCATTGAGTGGCCTCAGATAATGAACGTGACTCATGTTGCACAGTCATTTACCTATTCATAAAACAGCAAAGATCTCGGAAGTGCACGTCGAACATTACCCCAAGATTGTTCAGTCCAGTCACGACATTCTAGCTCTAACAGGAAGTTAGAGTACTAATAGGAAGTGAGGGTACAACCTTGTGGTAAGAATAGCATGGATGTAGGCTCTGAATGTTTTTTTCCAAACGTTTCACAGGGGATCCCCGTTGACTCACTCGCATGCAAACAGGAAGCAGGGTTACTCGTGCAACAGGTTTCATCGACGAATGAGAATCCAATCAGATGGTCATTGGTCAAGTTCAGTCAGATGTAATGGACAAGGTTTGATGATGACGTCGTCATCGAGTGGTTGGAGAAAATCAAGGTCTCCCACTCTCAGAGTGCAGCAATTCGTGATGTGCGTCAGGTTATCGATTGTGTCTCCCCTTTTACAGCTCTGTTGTTTTACCTTATACAGGAAGGCCATGTTGCTAAATAGAGCTGTTAGTCACTATAGCATTTGGTCATTGCAAATCCATTTTGTATATAAGAGAATGGACAAAGATGAAAAAAAACAGTTTGGGACGATATCCTACCTACAGCTGAGTCTACTACAACGGGTTGGTTTTTGTTGCAGGTAGGTTTTTTAGTACTGTCTTGTTGTTTTTCCTTATGCAGGAGGCCATGTTGCTAAATAGAGCTGTTCGGCATTATTATTATCTATATGCCTGTACTTAGCACAATAGGCCATGAATGTGCAATAAAGGCTATTGCTATTATTGCATTTGGTCGTTGCAATTCCATTTTGTATATAAGAGAGTGAACAAAGATGACAACAGTTTGGACGATTCCTC
>NC_049986.1:2468450-2471100 GCF_000003815.2 Branchiostoma floridae
CTTCACTGGTCAGCACGGCTTATCGATGCTTCAGCACAATATTCTTATCTCGTGTGTCATTAAAAGCTATGGAAGTAAGAGACCCCAGATTTGATTAGGTCGCCCCAGGATACCACTTTTACCTTTGACACATATATATAGTTTTCGCTGAATATTCATAGTACTATTGAGATGTGAAGGGAAAGGTAGATATTATTATATTCTCAAATAACATGGGATTAGCATGGCCTATGATATTAGCTTGATGCTTAAAAATCCTAAAACCCTTATTCAATAAACCAGTAAAACTCTAACCTGTTCTTAATGTGTGGTATTGAGTATGGATTAAATGACTCCAAAGGTATCAACAGGATATATGAAAAAGAAATGATGAAAGTACATGTACATTCTTCACAGATGATGTTATGTTATGAGCATTGTTATCATAAACAGGACATCCTGGAAATATGATCCATATCCTTATCTATTATAGTCTGTGCCACTGTAAAATTTATCAGTTGAATTTTTCCAAGATGCCTTTCCATCAGAAAAAGTATGATGGTAAGTTTCATTTCCTACATAAGGTTTCATGAAAGAATGTACAGCATTTAGAAAATGGTCTGGATTCTTTAATCATTGCAATAAGACTAGTCAAAGGTTTGAGAAAGGCCTATACATCAAACATTGCCATTTCCTGGTTGAAAAGGATGGTAAAACCTAGAGCTGTTAGTGTTATTACATATATGGCCTCTTTATTGTGACCCTTCCGTAGTCACAAAAAAGATAATGTTGCACTTTCTGTTGTTTTTTCTGTCACCTGTTGCATGACTAACTTTTTGTCCACAGAGTTGTTTTGTAATGGTACAATGTATATAGCCTCTTATGTATAATGCACCAAAGCTTTTTTCTGTCCCCTGGTTTTTAGATTTGGAAATCCCGTTGAGGGCTACAGGCGCAATAATCCTAGTGTGTCCAGAAGCATGCTCCCCTCAGAAAATTTTGTAATCTAGACCCCTGAAACACTATTTCCTGCATTTTGTGGGGCAGATTTTGCTTGTAGACTCTGCTTGGTTCAATGGCATCTGTTTTAATATCTTTGCATGTTGATTTTTATCCATCATAGAGGACGGAATGGGCAAGATTTTTGCCCGTCCCCAGCAGCAAAATTCCGTCAAAGGTCAGAAGAACGGACCCTGGCTAGAACCCTGATTGTACAGAAGACATTGTTTTCCAATTTTCAGTCCAGCTATTGTTAAGGCAGTATGTGGCATGCCATTTTGTAAATATGTAAATATGTGATGTATTAAATCAGCTTGTATCTAGAATGTTCCAAGCTTCAGTGGACACCTTATGCCAGTCTTTTAAGCTTGGGATATTTTGATCTTCTGGGGATTGAAAAAAATCTCATTGTCTCCTTATTTTCCATTTTTAATTGGAATATTTTGTTTTCAGCTTTTGTCTCAAGGTAGTACACTCCGGAATATAATTGGATTTGAAAAAGCCCATGGCATAAATCCACTCTTATGCAATAGTTTTTTCTCAAGACTACTTACATGTAAGCCCTTGAAGCCTTAGTTTCCAGGAATTATGAAAATACATTTGTAAGTCACTGGAATCGACGCTGAAAACATCAAATCTAAGTTGCCCCTTCAACCTTACACTTATTTCCTGCCTTGTATGTCCCTAAATAGCTCTCTTTTTGTTAACTGTTGATATACTAGACTGTTCATACGTACATGTAGCTAATTATAATTCCCTATGACTCTATGTAAGCTCTAAAGGTGTATAGTACAAACATTACCTCTTCAGTAAGCTCTTATTTAGCAAAGCATTACCCATCTTGTAGCAGCCATCCATTGTCTAGTAGTATTCTATTCAAGCATACAGACAAGAAAGGCAGACATATCCATTTTATTGGCCATCTTTATTGTTTTATTGCTGAAGTGAAATGTCAAAGGTAAAATTTCACGCCTGTTTCTGAGCTACGGCGGAAGCAATACTGTAGTATTTTATGTACTTTGTTGTATAATGTAAGCTTCCTGGCTCTATGTAATCTCTGTTATGACCCTGACCATTGTGTTTGTCTGTATCTTGCAGTACGGATGCGGAGAGAGAGTATGGAGAAAATGGACCTGATGGCTCTTTCACCTGACAAGGTAAGGCCAGTCTGTTATCTGGAATAAGTACATTTTTCCAAGGTATTGGGTGCACGTGCATTACACTTTGTGATTACTGAATGCTTCACCCAGTATAGCAATCTTTGCTTTTGAAAAATAGGACAGTTATTAGGGCTCGAAATACCACCTGCATAATTATGCAGGTTAGTGCAGGTAAAATTTGAGCTGTGCAGGTATTTCTGATGTCTACCTGCACCTAACCTGTACTGGTCTTTCATTACATGTATGTACTGGGTTTTATACATAAATGTCATATGATGTAGATGTATAGGGATTGTTATTAGCTGCATTGACTGTTACCACCTATAAAGACAGTATAAAAGAAAAAATAGCAATGGTTACTAAACAATTTTAACATGATCCATACTTCCTAAATTCAGGGTGGTGCCGGTTAAATTTGTCTGGTGCATTTGATTTTCAATGTTACCTGCACCAGCGCTGGTTATGCAAACCAAAGCAGCAATTTTTATAAATCTGTATGTTTTCTCATTATC
>NC_049986.1:2471253-2505319 GCF_000003815.2 Branchiostoma floridae
TACATGTACATGGTGCATCATAGCACATCATCATCGGGCCGCACAAATTTTATTTCTTGCTTTTCAGAATCCCCTTTCCATTTTTTTCCAATTTCAAAAGAAAAGAATTTAAGTCCCGAGAAAAAATAATACAGATTTTGCTATAACAAACCTGTAAATATGGACAATCATTCAGGGCCACATACACATAATTTCAAATTAAAAACAATGCCTTTTATTTAGAACATTAACAGTTACTGTAACAAATCAAAGGAAGGCATTCCTTGTATAAAACGTGCCATTCAACTCCTTAGTCTGTTGTTTTTTTGTGTGTGTTATGTAAGCCTTATATATTTCACCCAGGCCTTTTGAAAAATTTTATATCTTTTTTTACCTGTCGGTCCAATTTTTTCTGAAAAAAATCCGAGAATCAACAAATGAATTTGGTGTGGCCTCTGCCTGTCATTACACCTGTGATACAGGTGTCTCGATTTTCAGCTGCAAACCGCAGGTGTTACAGGCTTGTTTTATTGAACGCTGCGTCAAACCTGTAAAACACCTTTGGTACAGAGCTAGGATCAATCTGTTAATTCACTTATAGTATACTGGCCCATGGGCTGTAGATTAAGATCAAAAGTCGTCTAGGGGTAATTACTGGGCTCTGCGCCCTACAAATGACCTTGGCTATTGGTGTTCAGCTTGACCTTGTTAGGCTAGACCAATTTCGTTTGTTGCTTCTCGGATTCGCCTGTCCATTTTTTTTTTTCATTTTAAGTCCTGAGAAAAATATCACAACCCAGTAGATATTACCATCCAGAGCCACATACATATAATTTCAGTCTAAGAATAATGCATTTTATACAGAACATTAGTAACAAATCAAAATAATTTCTTGTATAAAACGTGCCATTAAACTACTCAGGCTGTTATTTCGTGTTATTTGTTATCTTCACCCCAGACGTTTTGAAAACATTTATTTCTTCTTTTTTTTTTACCTGTCCGTCCAATTTTTTTCTGAAAAAATCGGAGAAGCAACAAATAGATTTGATGTGGCCTTACCAGCAGAAAAGGATGGAGAACGCATTTCTGGGTAACGGTTGAAAAAGATTTCTAGTTAATGATGCATTACTGTCACACACAGGTATTCATTTTCCTGAAAAACACTTTCTACCTATGATTTAGAATGATATAATATAACAGGGAGTTGTGCTCAGATTGATGGCTTTACCCAGACATAATATCCTAATGTATGCTCATCAATGTTGTCCTTGAATTTTCAATTTACTGTGGCAATTTAGTGTGCCATTTAAAGTGTCGTTTCTCATTATTATATTTCTTTGACAGCACAAAGGTAAAAGGCTTCTCGGCTAGCCTATTCATTATCTTTTCTGTATTGCCGTTGTAGTTTTTTACTTCTGGGAAACTAGTTAAAGATTTCAGCATATTCTCCCGGGAAAAATTGCCAACCCACCAATCCAGATGAAATAAGATAACTGGTCACATGAAGTCACGTTGAGGTTAATGCCTTTTGACTTGACAGAATGTAGGCTAAGGGCACAACCCGCTGTACGTGCAATTTTCTGTACGTGTTGGGTTTTCTTAGGCCAGGTCCGCCACGTATTTCTGAAAACGTTCAGGCTGTACAAGGCAGGCGCTTTGCCCGTACTGGCATGTACGGGGGGCAATCCGCAGCCCGATGGCACACAAAGTTTTGCCTGCACTAAAGTTCTACGGTGTGTCCGCGTGCTCCAAAATCCGTCGGATTCCCTACAAGTTCGTACGGAGGCGGTACTTACCACTTACAGGTTCCAAAAGATTGCCCACGTTTTGCCACATAGACAGCACGTATTTGCACGCACGGCGAATTGTGTCCTTTGCTTAAGCTATACTCAACTCCCGACGCTGAAATTCTAATAGTAGGTACACATTTTTCCCACTTTTGAGTCTTATTAGATACCTTTTTCTAGGAAATGTAAAGGTGAAGGATTTATCTCTGAACTGGTGTACGTTTTATTTTTATTTTCCTCTGTCCCTGAGATTTAATGTTCATGGTATTTGCGTACCACCACAAAGTTAATCCATTCAAAGGTCAGTTCTTTCCCCTTTTTTAGTGGGAAGAAGTGAGCTCTTCAAAGTGACAGTATATTTACCGTATATTCTCGATTAAAGTACGCACTTTTTAAACTTTTCAAAATTCAAAAAGTGTCCCAAGTCATTGCCAAAGTCGGGGTGCGTACTTTATTTGAGGTTGGCTTCCAGACAAAATTGGAAAAGGAGTTGAAATTCGCGTAACACACAGCACACATGGCCCGCGTTACTAAGCTGGAAAGGCACCCTTTTTGCCTGAAAACAACAGCTCGTTTCTGCCGGAAGCAGCTCGATTTACAATGCCACATGGCACTGGAGCCCTGCCGAAAATGACCATGTCATTTTTAAGCCGTGGAGACATCGATTTTGGATGATAATAGGCGAATAAAATGAATTGTTTACGTGCGCGCGTGACCAGGCGGATCTATTCCAAGATGGCGCTGGGGTTATTGGGGTCATTGGGACAGACTACTATTGTATGGGTAGAACTTTTCTGAGGGGTGATTATTTCTTCCTTAAACCGTCGAAATTTTTTTTGTTATTGTCATTTGAATAAAGGTGATAGACGTTGAAAAGAAGTTGATTGTAAGTTTATCAATTTTAAAAATATAACGCATTTGTATTTTTGTCAACAAACAGCATGGTTACCCATGCTACTAATGGAACATCACAAGCAGCAGTCGACGTTTCCCAGAAGCATTTCGGCGGCAATTTCTTCACAAAAGACGGTCGGAAAGCACAAACATCTTTTTATTTGAAGTGGATCAAGATCAAGACCAGTTCTGGGACGGATGGAGTACTATTAAGGATGTTTTCATGTTCAAATGAACTGTAAATCAGGCGCTGCAGTGCCAAATTTGAGAACTTTGTTACTCGCCGTAGCCGATTTACAAGTTTGCAGAGACGGATAATTTGCCGGCGGAGAAAACATAGAGTTTTCATAAATTTATAAGTCCTTGATTTAGGCAAAATTACGATCGGAAAAGAGATTAAACACTATGAATTTAGAATTTGTCTGGTGCAAAAGGTGTTCAAGATCGCTGGAGAAGGGGTGCGTACTTTGTTCAGGTTTTTCCATTTTACGTTTCAGTGAGGCAAATTTGTCCGAGACTTGCCCCAAATCGGGGGTGCGTACTTTAATTGGGGTGCGTACTTAAATCGAGAATATACGGTAGGAGTAGGGATGGGTACCTGTACAAAACTATTTTTCTTATGTTGGACCAGCCTGGAAAAAACAGACCTGAAAAACATCAGTGAACTGGAGTTTGGACCCATTCCAAAAATTATTATACAGTTAGATATGTGCAAAAAATTATAAAACATATTATACTGGCAGACATTCAGGTGTTAAAGGGCTTACTGGTCAAGGAATATAACAAAAGCAAAGTAGAAGAGTGTTGATAGTCATTTCAACCAAGTTTTTTTTTGTCAAACTTGGTCTAAGCTAACTGAAGCAGTTAACCTTATTTACACAAAGATAGGACTATTCAAAGTCAGATATGACCCCCAAACAGATTCCTTTGAAGGCGAAATGGACCGGGTTTTTTTCGACAATCAGATCCAGGTCTGTGATCCTCTGAACCTGAACTAGACCTGTACCCACCCCTATTTAGAACGTATTCAGTATTTAGACCATTTGCTTCCCTATTTGCATGAAATTCTGTGGATCTGCAGACAGCGGAGGTTTAACATTGTATGTAGACTAAGTGTTGTTTTTAATAGCAATCAGGCACTACAGATATTTCACTTGAAAAAAAATGGAAAAAAATGACAATGTCCCTTTTGGAAAGATCGCACCTCGAGCTCTTGAAGTCTAAAATTGGTCAAGATGATTTGAATATCTCCTTGCTGCCATTTGTAAGAAGATACAGACGAGCTCTTCTACAAAGGCGTTTGTGATGGTACTCTTTGACCTCTCAGAAGCTATTAGAACAGTGGTAGAATAAAGAGGTCATAGTTATACTAGGAGCTTTGCAAAAATAATGTTTCAGGAAAGGTTTTTGCAAAAAATGCAGACTTTTTGACTCAGGAAAATTGATCTAGGATTTTAGCACGCCTTAAGCTAAATTGTATACCCCAGCTATGAGACTATCACCATAGACAAGCTTTATTAGGCTCTTAGCTTTCCTGATTCAGCATGGGGCAGCAAGTCCCACTGCAGAACAAAGGACCTCTCAAACTAATACGGGTATGAGTCCACAGAGGGTTCGTGATTCATCCGCCATTCAAACTGCAGGTGAGGATGGGTTGTTTGTCCTGGCTGCTATTTTCAGAAACGATGCCTTTGCCTACGTGTGCATCGTGTGTAGTGTGTTTACTATACATCAGGACTATAGCGGTAAAGGACCTTTACCTTTATTGTATCAAGTAGGCATATCCCGTCGCATCCTGTAGAAATTGATTGACGAGGAAATATAGCAACTGACAAATACCCGGGACAATTAGGGACCCCATGTGTGGCCATCTTCGGTAATCTTTAATCAACGGAATAGTCCTTACTGGTTAATAGGAGCTTCCTGGGTACTACATTGAAAGGAGGTGGCTTAGGAGATTAGCAGTGAGTACATCTGTGTTGCTATAGGTATAGTGGCTTTGTCTTTATGTCTAAGTCGGCCATTTTGAGATGTTGTTGCGCAGTTACGTTTGCCATTTATGTTTTTGTTGGTGCTATCCAGAGGGACCTTGTTATTTTTTATGTTTATGTACGAAGGTAACAACTTAGGCTTATTCACAGTCAATCATAGGGAATTGACTTTATTACATCTGCCTGATGAGGCACATATTGCACATTTTCAGTGTTTAGGCCCAGAATATTTGTCACTGTTATGTCTACATTATTCACTACTGGCTAGGTCGCAGAGAAATTGCATGACTCAACCAAGGACGTTGTATGATTCAACTGAAGGATAGCAAGGTAGCCTTGAAGACAATCGATGCAGTGTAACATATTGAAGTCAAGCATGCAGAAACCACATTGTCATCACCATTTCTTCATAACTGTCAGAGACGTCAGGTAGTATGAATCAGTTGGGAAATTGGTGCCGAGTTCTTCATTGATTATGCAAGAAAGACGGACCAGCGTGAAAATAATGCTGGTATCACTATCAGTATTTATATACAAACCTCGTTTTCACTAGATATTTTTTGTGAACATGTTTTCTCTTCACATTCCTTGAGAAGTTTTTACGATGAATGAATACAAATGACCTGCATACCGAATCCTAAGTGATCCCTGCATTCTAATCATTATAGCTATGGTACTCATCAAGTAGGTTTGAACCTTTGTTTATTCATGAGAAGCTCAAATCGGCCAGCAGGCCGCTTTTCATTGAGGTCATGAGGGAGGTCAGGGTCATATAAAATATAATACAGATACAGATTACATTGAGTACTATTAGATTCATCAACCTATATCACTACACATACATGGTACAAAACATATAGTGGTGCAGATGGCTCAGTGTTCATAGTCCGTGTCCGTTCGTTTTGGTCAATTACTTTTACTTCAAGAGTCTCTTAAAGCTGGTCAGATTTGGAGCCGTATGTGTGTCTGGTGGTAGGTTGTTCCAGACATTGGGTCCACGGTAGGCTATTGATCTTCTGAAGGTCTCTCGCTTAGGTTTTGGGACAACTAGTTGACTATTTGTGCTTTGTCTGGTTGTCCGTGTACTCTGGTCCCTTCAGTACACATTTAACATCTGATGCATGTAGGGTGGTAGGTTGCTGTTTAGGGCCTTGTAGACTAGCACAGCATTGCTGTACTGGTGTGTTGCTTTGATGTCTTTCCAGCCTAGCCGGGAGAGAACTTCAGTTGTTGGTGTTCAGTATCAGTTTTCCAGCCCTGTTCTGCATCGTTTGAATCTTTTGTAAGTCTTGGTCTGGGGCAGCTTCCCATGCTGTGCAGGCATATGTGATGTGTGGTAAGAAGATGGCGTTATACAGGGTACGGAGTGCTGCTGTTGAGATGAAGGTACAGCTGCAGTGGTCAGTATAAGGCAATCAGAATGTAATACCTGGTGAGGACACAGAACACAGAAAGAGCTAGTGCCCACTATAAAATCTCTCTCCCATCCTCTGTGAACCGCTATGTCTTTAGTTGTATTGAAATTTGAATATCTTAATCTTTACAGAGTTGGACAAGCAGTAACAGAAATCCATTGAAGACATTGCATCTTAGAAATGACACGTTTCATGTTTCTTTGATATAGGAGAATTCTTTTTACACAACCAGCAGGTACTTACATTGCTTACATTTCGATGTCTCTCACTTCATCAGAGCTTCTTACTGGAGTTCTACTTTTCACCGCTATATGTAGCGGATGTAGGTGGCGCTTTTGCTGTGAGAAAACATCCCAAACTCAGCTTGTATCCCCCCTCATCCCGGTTTATCATTCATGTGTCTTGATGAGTGGTTTTTGATACGTTTCAGTATTCCTCGACCAATGGCAGCACAACAACATCGGAGAGCGAGCAGTCGGTGAAACTGAAGGCCAAGCCACCCCGAGCGAAAGTGCGGTTGAACGGGGCGTCGGAGCCGAGGAAACAGCCGTCTGCCTCAGGCAGCAGCACAAGTGTCTCCAGTTCTGTGGATATGCAAGACATACAGCTGCAGATGCCAGCTGGGTCAAGGGTCAGTACAGTATTAACATAGCAAGGGTCAAGGGTCAGCATAGTTATGCATGCCAACAGGGTCATGGATCAGTAGAGTTATAATACCACAGAAGTCAAGGGTCAGTATAGCCACAGATGCCAACTGGTTCAAGGGTCAGTACAGTATTGACATAGCATGGGTCAAGGTTCAGCATAGTTATGCATGCCAACAGGACAAGGTCAATACAGTTATGATACTATAGGGTCAAGGGTTGGAATAGTTACACGTGCCAGCAGGGTCAAGGGTCAGTACAAAGATGATATCACGTAGGTCAATGGTTAGTACATGTCATGCTATGGACTATGGAGATCAAGGAATAATACAACGCAGAGTTCTATGCAGCATCGGTCTTTTGACGGAATTTTGTTGCTTGGGACAGACAAAAATTTAGTCCATTCCATCCACTGTGACCAAGAAAAATCGGCATGTAAAGATGTTAACTGAACCAAGCTGAGTCTGCCAGCAAAATTTGGCCCTCAAAATAAAGGAAATAGCATTTCAAAGGGTCTAGATATCAAAATTTTTCCAGGGAGCATACCACCGGACCCTATAAAAAACATTCAAAATCCAGGGGACAGAAAAAAAATTCAGGCTGGGTAGAACACTGATACAACATTAGGAAAAAGTGAAGGTAACATATTTAACTAAAATCTACTCTACTCTACTTTCTGTCCAGAAAAACTCGGAAGATGCCCTTGATGAAGGGTTCTTTGACATCCTGACGAGGTTACAGAGCAGAAGGATGGATGACCAGAGATGTGAGCTGAAACCCATCAGCAAAACCCCCTCCATAGCCTCCTCCAGAAGCTCCCAGTCATCCAGAAATACAACAGAAGGTGGGTTTTACAGGGCACAAATGGCAGCCTCAAAGGTGCCCTTTGCTAGCCTGAGTACCATCTGGAAAGTAGTTTTCTCCGACGTTAATTATCTGCTATATGCAGTCGCTCCTCGACATTTATCATTCACTATATACAGTAGCTACTCTGCTTTTCCGTCTGGGATCCTTGACCATCTTAACGTCTGGAATCGTCCAAATTTCGGACAAGGGTGCTGATTGGTTCCTTGGACACATTAGAGAATTACATGTATGGAATGGGTTCAAGCGATCGTTTGAACAGGCATTCCAACATCCGAAACACACTCTGTCCGCTTGCGGGAGGGCCTGTTGTCATGAAGCGCTCTAGAACCCATTTCTTAATTTGCTCATCAACTGACATTACCACCAAAGGTTCGAATCATGAATGTGTAGGTCTCCAGACGGGTAGCAGAAGCGAATATAAGAGTGAACTACTACCAAGATAGTACCCAGGCTAGCCATTTGCAGCTTTTTACAGTGAAATGATTATTTTTAATTTCAAGTTACAAGCTGTGCTTTTCCAGTTCTTACTGAATGCACAATGTACAGTAGCTTTTTAATCAGAATTTATTATAGAGATTTGAAAGGACAACTGCCCTTTTTTCCCTATAACTTACTGTGTAAGTAACGACACAAATACAGTCAAACCTGTCTATAGCGGCCACTCAAGGGACCGGACAAATTTGGCCACTATAGACAGGTGGCCTCTGTATAGAGGTGACTACTTGTAGATAAAATACCCAAGGAACCGACAAAAAGTGGCCACTATGGACAGGTGGCCCCTCTGTAGAGGTGGCCCCTAATACAGGTTTGACTGTATCCTAGTGTTAGATCAGTTGTTCAGCACAGAAGAGGTTCTGCATGTTACATGTTTCTGTGTTATTGCAGACAAGACCAACATAAACCCCCAGTCGGATGAGTTCCTGGACATGGTGGCCGGCGTACAGGGCAGGCGGCTTAACGAACAGCGGGCGGCGCCGCTCGCCGACCTGCCGGGACTCAACAAGAAGAGCAAGGCGGTGATTGGTCAACTGCTGGCCACCAATGAGCAAGCTGTTCCAGATGATGACTTCTTTGATATGTTGATGAGATGCCAGGTAGGCCAATACTTTCCTTGTTACTTGTGTTACTTCCTTTTGTGGAAATCAATGGGTCAGTATTAGGGGTGGGTACCAGAACTGCTTTTCTTGTTGGACCAGTCCAGAAAAACGACCTAAAAAATCATTGGATTAGATTGTAGACCCATTGGAAGATGAACAAATTACACAGACAGATGTTTACGTGTTTTGCGGCTTGTAGACCCAAGAAAATAACAAGAGCAAATTAGAGGACAGTTGATAGTCATCTTTGGTCTCAGGGCCTCTCTAAAAAAAACACAGTGTCTAGTCATAGATAGAGCCTTTCTGGTGACAGAAATCAGAACTGAACAAATAAATACATTTGTATACTGTTGGCTGACTTGAGGACAGAACAATTCTTTGTGTCGAAGAATGGCCGCGCCAAAAAACAGGTCACGGGTCTTCCAGAATTTATTGTTAATAATATCTTTCCAAAGGTAAACATTTTGTTTCTGTAGCCATGTTACACCTTTAGCCAATCAAAACTCAGAGTTGGAAATGACGTTATCAATAGTGTGGAAAATCGTCTGGTGGATACAATGTTTGCCCCCAGGCTTTTAACTAGAAAGGTGTATGGGCGTACAATGTACGCCCTCTACTAAAAATAGCAGAAAGTACGCGCCCTGTTTTGAGGATGGACGCCTTTGGTACGCCCTAATTTTCCCAAAAAACTAAACAAACAAAGTTATTTTTTTTGTACTTGGATGACCAACTGGATTTGTGTATGTCCCCCCCCCCCCCCAGGGTTCCAGAATAGAGGACCAGAGGAGTTCCCCCCCAGTTGCTAACGCCCCCACCGTGCCAGACGAGGACTTCTTCAGCCTAATCCAGAGGATGCAGTCTTCAAGGCTAGAGGAACAGAGGTCCACCCTCCCCCTGCCCAACCCCACACCCAGAAAAGACTCAGATGCAAAATCGAAAAGCTAGGATATCCCACAGTAATTTGTTGGTACGAACAATACAAAACTTTGTTGAGCCGTTATCAAGAACATGCTAATTCAGTAAGAAGACACATTGGTCCTTTGATTCCAGTTAGCCAGGAAAGTTCTGTTCTGAGATGAGTTGTTAAGTTGATACAATATATAGGGGACCAAGTCATTGTCGATAGTATGAAAAATGTAGGGGAACAGAAATGTGTTCTACTTTATAAAGTGAGTCTAGGATAAGGATGCAAGATTTTTCCAGCGACAGGGAACCATAGATCTCATATGATGAAATACTTTCCATACGAATTATAACTTCTTCTTAGCTACCATAGCCTAATGATGTAATCTTACAGTTTGCTGGTTTAAACAGGTTCTAGTTATTCAATACTGCTAGGAAGTTTTCGTAGGGAACAGGTAACATTTGCATGGGAACAATAACATGCTTGCTAAACACTAATCATTGTGGACTAAGACTTAGTGATGTTTAAAACTCTGAGGACAATTCTCTGTATTGAAGCCAGTCTTTTGGTGGAAGCCATTCTATAACATAGCGATACATACGTGTAGGGCAGTTCAGAAGATTTGGCTATTTTGTATCATGCATAGTTTACACAGACTATTAAGTACATGTATAGCATTGATATGACCAATCTTTCAACACAATGCCTCTGCTGCTCTCTCACAGCCCAGTTCCTATCCTTCTTAAGTACTGTGTGTTCCCTATATCAGTATGATGGCATCTTACAAAGTAAACTGTCTTCTAAAAGGACAGGCATTCAGGCTAAATCAACAGCTATGTTGAATAGCTGATTCCTTTTTGATTTCTTAACTTGTTGATCAGTTACTAAATGCCAAAATTCTTTTTTCAAGTCTTCTGCTGATTGTGCATAGATATTAACATTGTAGATAAATCTACAGCAGGTTTAGATTAAAAAGCCATAAGGATATGCTTCCTGGTTTAAGGTTTTTATTTATTGTACAGTGTTTGAAAAATGTTTACCTGAATAAGTCACCACTCACAGCATCTTCTATTCCCAGTATGTAGATAGACCCTGAACTAATAGTGACGTGAACTATAACATGCCAAAGTATTTAAAGCTGTAGCGCTATAGACTTCTATGTATAAAGGTACATGTACTATTCTGTGAATATGTTTTTTAAATTGTATCATTGGTGCATACTTATTCTGAAGGGAAAGGATATGTAGAACATGACCTCCCCCCCCAAAAAACAACCCCGCTCAAACCCAGATATTACATGTGTGTGTAGGGATTGATTGATAAGGGGTGCTTAAGTATTCATTATTGAATTACGAATATTATGGAATTCGTATGATCCACTACTAAGCAACATACAGTATGGTCTGCATACAGTAACGTAGCATTTGCACAGAGATCGTACATTGTAAGCACGTACAACTCGCCACTTGCGCTACAAACAATGCACACAACCGCTCACGGCAGGCAGACCACATCCTTATTACCTTAAGCAACCGTGCAACACGGTGCGAGTGATGTGCGTCGACATACTCCCTCTGTGCTCTTGCCAGTCCCACGTTTTCAGAAAAACTTGTTGGACGTGGCCTCAAAAACCAAAAAATACGGACAAAAACCATGTATGGCGGGTTGTGCCCTTAGCTTAATGCTGGCTTCTAAGGCATCTCATCAGTATGACTAAGACCAACAAACAGGGATCTTGTGTATTCTGTAAAACCTGTATAAATTCCATAAAGTTGATATGTTCCTTAGAAGTGGAAATCGTGAATTTCATTAAATTTGTGTGTATTCTGTTAAACTCGTATCATCGTATGAATACTTTGGGCACCCCTGTTGTAGGGGTTTTAAGTATCTGAATATTAAACTTACTCACCAAACAACATTGGATACTTGATAACCCTTTATGAGACATGTTTTGGTAATGTAGCAAATCACTCTAGACACAGCTTCGACAACGATTCACCATGTTTAATGTACATGTGTTACTCTTAATAACTTTATTATGCACAAATGAGTTTGTAAATTACACTGTTTGGATGTAAATATGAGGTTTGTGGACACCGAGAAATCAACTGTTATATTGAACTGTCACTAACTTGTAATCTTTTTTCCTTTGATAATTGTTGTTTTGGCCGATCATGTAAGTACAAATTAAGTGTAAGTATTAGGCTTTATGTAGCCACAAGCTGCAGCCATTTTAGCCATACACATTTTCCATCATATCAAACGTGCTATAATCTAAATGCAACACTCTTAGCTGGCTAACTACATGTATTTGATCATTGCAGATCTGACCACATTTGCTCTTCTGTTTGCATTCGAATGTTAGCCTTGCAATTTTGGGCCTAGATTTGCATGTAGCCATATTTGGTTTCACAGATCAGTTGAGTTAATCTCCAAGCAGATCCTACAATGGAATAAGATAGTACCAAACTGGCCAAGGAGTGTAGTCAGCCAAAAAGCAAAAGGTGTCCATTTGCCTTGTAGCAAAACACACTCCTAAGCCGGCTTCACTCTTTTGCCAGCTTTTGATACTATCTTATGCTACCATAAGATCTGCTTGGAGATTGCAGTTGAGTATGAAATGCAGCTATGTTGTAGGTATTTTCTTGCTAGGACTAGGTGAAAGCAGCCTGCGTGCCTTTTCCAAAACCCTGGCAAAGAGGGCATCTTCACAGATAAATCATAAACGATGGTACTACTTTGTAAATAGCATTGATAAGATGGCTCCTGACTTATGTTTTTATCATGCTTTGATTTTAATGATAAATACAATACAAGATGAAAACATTATATGTCATTGTTCGTCATGATTTTATTTGTTACCTCCGTGAAAACGCGGGTATTGTTTTCGGTCTGTGTGTTTGTCATGGTGTGGTGCCTTAGTTATCTGAATATTGGAGGGTTACAGGGTCTAGTGAGTGAGTGAGTGACAAGATAGGAGTATTTCGGTAGTTTTTTAGTACACTGTCAGTAGAGAAACAGGAAACAAGTGGAAAGATGACCGAAAATGTCAGCGATTCCCGACTGGCAGGATGTAGAGTTTGGGGGATAGAGCCATTCGTTCATTATAGTCATGGGATGAAAGGAAGGGGCCACCAATTTATTAAGAAGCTCATGTTTTTCATCTGTCTTGTGTTTTCACAGTATATATTTTCCTTTATAATCAGGTCACCATAGAGTGACAGGAAGTTATCGTATAATGTGAATCAGTACAGCAGAAGCCAGTTAATTGCACAACACTTCTGTTAAATGCACAAAACTCCGAAAACAGCGTTCCAGCTGGATAACTTTGCATTATTGCACCACTTGCATAATTGCACGAAATATGGTGATGTGTGCAATCAAACGGCTTCTACTGTACCATTATTTGCATATCTTATGAACTATTCATTAAAGAAAAATGTCAAAATCCGAAAACGGAGCGTTCCAGCCGGATAACTTCGCATTATTGCACCGCCCGGATAATTGCACGAAATACAATGAAGTGTGCAATTAAACAGCTTCAACTGTACCATATTTGCGTAACTATTGAACTATTCATTGAACAAAAAATATTTTATGGAGGCGTTCTCTTGTTCGCCATCCCTTCTCAAGTGGAGGTTTCCACATGTTTGGAGCAAGGAGTCGTCGACCTCACAATGTCCTGACTGGACCATTTCATATGTGCCTCCTTGACTTCCGCAATGAAAGGGTAAAAACGGTTCAGGGTAAAAACTGATTTCCTAACAAGTTACGTATTAACATTTAAAAAACACCGACTTGAAAGGGTAAGGTTGCAGGGTTTTTGGAAACCCTCGTAGGGTTTCCTCTGGTATTCAGAAGCCTTATTAGAAATTATCCCCTAGGACATAATCTTTGCTAGGGTGCTCAGTGGCCCGGATAAAAGACAATTGTCTAATAGCTAAGACGGTGTTTTTGCTACTTTCGGGGGGAAATTGTCTAGAATCACCGTAGTTCAGGCAATATATAAAGTAGTATGCAGTAGATCAGTTTTAGAACACGTTGTGTTCGCACCACACGACAGACGTTCCCTACCACTTGTCAGAAAATGAAGGCCGTAGCTCAGCGTGGGAAGGCGTCAGGTGCTGGGAGCGGTAACGGGGACTACCCCAAACCCTTGCAGTGTCGAAACTGGCCGCTCTCCTCGAATGGAAACCGCGGTCAGGGGAACTACACGCGGGCCGGAGAGGGCGATGACACCGCCGATCACGCCTACAGCTCCCTGGAAGTGGACGAGGGGGAACCGAAGCAACCGCGCCGCGCGGGCGGGGAGGAGGCTGAAAACACCGGCCGCACACATGGCACAGGAGCCGCTGTTGCACCACCTCCACCTGCTGGTGAGTTTTAAGACTTTGTTGTATTTGCTTTAGGATAGACGAGGACACTGTAGCACTGCACTCAAGTTTGTAAATCATATCAACGGTGCTACGAGGGGGGTTCAATAAGTTCTTTGCCTCACCAAGAAATAACAAGCACAACTCAGATTTTCAGGCACAACTTCATAGTATGAAGTCTTTTATCAATATCCTCCAAATTTCAAATCATTGGAGTCATTACTTTCCAGGCATTCGTTTTTCCTAAATTAGAAGGTAAGTGGCGAGAAAAAAGTTGTGTGAATTGTGATCAGACATGTGTGGGTCTAGTTTCCCATGCCATAAATTAACAAAAGACGTTGTCAAAATGTTTGATAATGATTCTCTTCCTATTTCAAGCAAAAAGAATTGGGTTTCTAACTTCCAGCAGCGCAGATTGACCCACACACTCAGGTCAGGTCAATTGTCCACGTTTTTTTCCTTCTCCCTCACCTAACGTTACTGGGTGTCGCCTGCAAAGTAATGATGACACTAATTTGAATTTTGGTACATATTTATATAAGACTTTATACTTGACATCTATGCTTCGAAATCTGAGCTGTGCTTATTTTTTCTCGGTAAAGTCGGGGACTTATTGATAACCCCACGTACATGTATAAAGTCTTATATAAATGTGTACCAAAATTCAAATTATTGTGATCATCATGTTGCAGGCGACACCCAGTAACGTTAGGTAAGGGATAACGAAAAAAAAGGTGGACAATTGATCTGCAACCTGAGGTGTGAGGTCAAATTGTCTGATCACACTTCACCCTTCTTTTTCTCCCCACTTACCTTCTAATTTAGAAAAAACGAATGCCTGGAAAGTAATGACTCCAATGATTTGTAATTTGGAGGATATTGATAAAAGACTTCATACTATGAAGTTGTGCCTGAAAATCTGAGTTGTGCTTGTTATTTCTTGGTGAGGCAAAGAACTTATTGAACCCCCCTCGTACATACACAATACAGACAAAAGGTAAAGGTAGTCTTTTCTTTTACCTGCCCGACCAAAGTCAGGTACCCATTTTTACACCTGGGTGAAGTGAGGAAGGTCGTGTAAAGTTTTCGTGTATAGTACTAACTCAAGTTAAACTTATATTAACAGTACCACACACACAGTACAGACAGAAGGTAAATGTAGTCTTTTCTTTTACCTGCCCGTCCGAAGTCAGGTACCCATTTTTACACCTAAGTGAAGTGAGGAAGGTCGTGTAAAGTGCCTTTCCTAATGGCACAATGTCGGGGCACGTCGGGTATCGAACACGGGACCTCTAGATCCCGAGCCGAACGCTCGACCAATTTCGCCACACACGACGCAACAAGTTGTAAGATTTCACTCTACGTAGAGCTGAAATATCCATGAACACGGTGATATTCGGCGCTTAAGGTACGTATTGTAGAACTTGGCCGCTGAAACTACCGATATGAATCTAAAAATCTTTATTCGCATCTACATTCAATATTCTCGTGTGTGTGTGTGTGTTTTACTTTTCCAGCGTCGATTATCAACGTGAAAGCACGTCGGGTGAAGCTCCCTTAGACCTAGCTTTTGGTATCCTATCTAAATCCCTGCCGCATATATATTTCAAGACGTTTCTGGGACTCAAGAAAGTCGATTCATGCGTTTCGAATATTTGCGGTGCAGTGCAGTTAGATAGATTAAACTTATGATGTAGACAAATGCCCCAAACAGCGATTCTGTTTTTGTTTGTTTGATTTTGTTTGAACCTTTATTTATACATGAGAAGTTCAAATCCCCCCCAGGTCGCTTTCCATTGAGGTCATGAGAGAGGTAAGGGTCAGAGATACAGATTTATTACATTGAGTCCTAATAAATATCTATCAACATATATCACTACATACACATAGTACAAAACATAAGTAGAGTGAACGCTCAGCGTTCATAGTCCGTGTCCGTTCATTTTGGTCATTTCTTTTACTTCAAAAGTCTCTTAAAGCAGGTCAGATTTGGAGCCGTACGTGTGTCTGGTGGTAGCCTGGAATCCAGCCGTGTTGTGCTTTAGTCGCTCCCTAGAGGTACGCTTCACGAAGCAGAGCGACCAAAGCACAACACGGCTGGATCCCAGGCTAGTCTGGTGGCAGGTTGTTCTAGACACTGGGTCCACGGTAGGCTATCGATCTTCTGAAGGTCTCGCGTTATTTAGATTTTGGAACAACCAGCTGACTACTTTGTCTGGTTGTCCGTGTACTCTGATCCCTGCAGTACACAAACATCTGACGCGCATGTAGGGTGGTAGTTTAGGGGTTTGTATTAGCACGGCATTGTTGTACTGGTGTGTTGCTTTAATGTCCATCCAGCCCAGCCTAGAGAGAACTTCAGTTGATGCTGAGCTCATGATTCCAACTAGTATCTGGGAAACCCCGTTTCTGTCCTGGAAAGGGCATCTCGATAGGCTGGGGCTGCACCTATTTTTAGGAAGGGACGTAAAATAGAGTTCCTGTGATTCCTCGAGCATGTTAAGGTTTATGTCACATTTCCAAACCATGACCCGGCCGGGCAGCTTTCGGGAGGGAAAAGAATGATATAAAAGACACCAAACTACACAAAATGTCAAGATAAGATTCATGGACATCATTTGTGCATATTTCTAGGCACACATTTTAATTTTTCGTGTCTTAAAACATCCCGGCCGGGCCCTGCTTTGGAAACGTGACCTAAGCCTAAAGAGGAAAGGCTAGTAGCCCCTCCCTGTAAAAATATAGGATGGAGGAAGAGAGTCATGGCCATCCGTGCAACCAGCACGCCCGGATGATGATGACTGAAACAGCAAGAAACTTTGCCGTCTTGTGTGACACTTGGTACTACGAGGGTCCGATCGAACGTTAACCAACATGTACCCCTCTAATGTCCACAGGGCCGCTGATACGGAAACGCCATCTGAAACAACCAATGCAGTTCAACCAATGATAGCGTGGCAATCAGCAAATCAACCAATTAGAGAATGGCTGCATGTCATTATTTGCATTATTATGTTTTTATTTTGGACATCTAAGCTACTCTGAATTGCTACATCTTTTCAGTATATAATACTACTATTGATATTCATTATTTGGCCTTACATTTAGAACATTGGTACGGTTTGGGAGAAAATCTGAATACTAGTAGGTTATGATTCTATAGATATTGTTTGTTGTTTATCAGCATAACTCAAGAAGCCTTTGATGGATTGCTAGGGTATTTGGAGGTGAGTAGGTATCAACCAAGCAAAAGACAAATTCTGTGCTGAAGTGGAATCTTTGGTTTTGGTATCTCGTGTTCTGAATGAATGAATGACTGAAACAGCAAGAAACTTTGCCGTCTTGTGTGACACTTGGTACTACGAGGGTCCGATCGAACGTTAACCTGCGTGTACCCCTCTAATGTCCACAGGGCCGCTGATACGGAAACGCCATCTGAAACAGTGCCTTATCGGCACCCTGGTCATGTCTGCTGTTGTCCTGGCGTCCGTGGCACTGGTCATCTCACTCAAGCGGCCTGGACACTCAACTGTCGTCATCCACGTGACTAACTCGGTAAGTTAATAAGCGAGTTGATAAGTCACTAGTTAGACACAGTGTGTTTTGTCTGTCTGTATGCTGAATATAAGGGAAGAGTCAGGAACAGTTCAAGGCTCCTCAAAGAGAGCGACAATATCCTGCCATAAGAGTGAGATGCTGACTAAGGAATGGAAAATGTTACTTAAAGGAGTAGTTACTTCGTGCGGCTGTTTTATCGTAAGATTTTTTTTTCGTACGAGTTTTTGTCACACGTTTGTGACGAGTCTATGACAAAACTGACAACATTTCCATCATTTCATGGCAGCTGGTTTTTATTGACACATATCCATGGCATGCTTGTCATAAGAATTCCCCCAATTTGTTTTGATAATACAGGGGTTGATCACAACAAGGATTTCAGCACCACAAACAGAACACATTTTACCTTAGAACTGTTCTTTGCAACAGTTTGCTATGGAGTATTCATAGTAGTTTAAAAAGTCAGTTGGGACAGAGTGAAAGTAGCCTGGGTACCATTCTCCGCTGGTCGGCTTTGGGTTGCTTTACCCGGCCCAGTGTGCTTAGGCACCGACCTGCTTCTGTCAGCCTGTCTGATTAGCTGCCCTTTGAGATTTCGCCGCTAAAGCTTGTAGCCGGCCTTTTGAGTTAACGCCACCAGGCAGGGCGCGGTGAAATTTGACCTAACCCCGTAAGAACTCCCCCGGCCTGCGCTAATCAACTGCTCGGGCCGGCTACCCCTAAAGCGCCGAAGAGCATCTCTAGCGCCTCGATGGCATGTTACCCAGGCAAGAGTGAAAGTAACTAGATAACAATTTATTTATTTAAAATTTATTGCAAATTCATGCCCGGGCCCGTGGGCTAATCGCAGATAACAAAGCATGACTTTTGTGGACACATACATTGCAACTTCCTTATTAACGGATCTATCTTGAGTTTGCCTTCATTTGCGAGAAGTTCACAGGTCGACCACGGTGACGAAAATCTGATTGCCCAAACGTGTTATCAGAATTTGATGGTTTCTAAAGCTGCAATACGTTACTGAGTCTAATTACTATAATCTGTTCAATCGCTGTGCAGTCTGGGATTGATGACGTAGCAGCACACCTGATGGATGACGTGCAGAAGACAAACGATGACGTCAGCAAAGCCAACGAGCATGTCGGGACCCGTCTTGGTCTCAAGGTTAGCACGTTTGAACTCAGTAAAAATTCAGTTTGTAAATTTAATATCTATGACCATTGCTTTATAATTGTTTCCGTCCTAACCTGCAATCGCATGTGATTGAAATATTTTTACGTCCAGGATTCAACAGAAAGGGCACAAAAGAAGTCTGGACTTCAGAAGCTCACCACCACTCCAGGCCTTCCGCCGCAAGAAAGCCTGGGTCCGCAGGCTTCTCCGGCTGACCATTTCCTAACCAATACCAACATATCCCTGCCTTACCCTCCGTCCCAACCCCCGGTGATTGTCGGCCCTGTTGGTACAACCATGGGGGAAACTGGGAAACCGCAACCATTCACGATCGTCGTTAACCCCCATAAGAGCCCACCACACATAGACCCCGTGCCACAGAAATACACCACACTTGCACCCAAGCCTTTCGAACAACACGCTCCCGACACCACACCGCAGCCAAACGCTAACAAACAAACACCCTTCGATGCATTGATTTGTCCTGAAACAGACACGTACAACATCAAACCTATCCCGCCAATGACAATGCCCCCGATCCTGTTCCCTACTCCACTCCCCGCCCCCTCTGACACCATATCCTCCACTGAGATGCTGAACATCACGTGTCAGGATCAGAGAGAACTTTGGGCGGGAACTGGCAACTTCTCGTCCCCAGAGTACCCTCAGAAGTACCCTCGCTCCCTGTGTATCACCTGGCGCATCACTACCGAGCCTGGCAAGTACGTAACCCCGATGGATATCATTCAATACACCTTTGTCATGCGGCAGCCATGATAGATCGAAAACGAGGCCAATGTGGCAAACAACAGACTGTCCATCATAATTAGCTGCTCAACCAGTAATAGCATGGCAATTAGCAAATCAACCAATTAGAGAATGGCTGCATGTCTGTCAAATTATATGCGTTATTATGTTATTATGTTTTTATTTTGGACCTCTAAGCTACTCTGAATTGCTACATCTTTTCAGTATATAATACTACTATTGATATTTATTATTTGACCTTACATTTAGAACATTGGTACCGCTTGGGAGAAAATCTGAATACTAGTAGGTTATGATTCTATAGATATTGTTTGTTACGTCGATGTAGGTTAGACATCCAGGTAATAAGATACGCCAAAAATAGTTACTCAAGCAACTGGATATGGTTTGGAAACGGTCAGACGTTTCGGATAGAATCCACTATCCTTCGTCAGTGACAATGAAGAGATCTGGAAGAAACAGGTCTTTTATACTCTAACTATGAATGAAGACAATTTCAGATGCCCAATAGGAAAGGTTGTAAGACAATTCAGACTGAAGACAATTTGGATTCCAAAGAAAACAAAGCTAAGCCAAAGTCAAGCTGAAAACAATTTGGATTTCAAAGGATAGCAAGGCTAAGACACAGTTAATGCAAATGAGTCAATTAGCTCCTGTTGTTTTAGTTACAGGAGCTAAAAGTTTTGTTGGCGGGGGGGGGGCTAGCTCTAAATGTTATTCAGTAGATTTCTAGCGAGGTCAACGCCCATGAAGCCGGTTCTTTTAAATGCGGAGTAACCAATTAACGCCAGACCGGTTGCACGCGAGGGCCAGGGAGGAATGTTTCACACCTATTGTCCGTCGATTACTAGCTGTTAAATACCGTCAATACATTACAAAGGAAATCTTTCTAGGGATTTCTTTAGTTTGCAGCATGTATTTTTGTGAGCTGGTCCCTTTAAATACTGGTAATATATAGAATAGAAGTACGGACTGAAGAATCAAATTACTACATCCGTTGCACATGGGTCTTTAGAGACGTCTTTTTTACCTTATTACAGGATCCAAGTTGTGAGTTGTAGAACTACGTATACGTGCTGTTTTTACTATATATTTTACAGAAATAACAACAATGTATAGTGTGACACATGTTACATTAGCCCAAAACTTCACACACATCATTGCAAAATGCATGCATGATAGCATGCAATATTATGACCGTGTACTATTTAGTACATCTACTGGCTCAACATAGGTAAGTATACAACTTCTTAGGAAATATGGATACAGTACATTTGATTATAACAATACAAGTGCTAATACTAACTTATCGGTGACCTCTTTATAACGAGGCCTTACAGCCGGCTCATCGCAAAGTACCTGTGACTTATGGCGGAAGAGAAGGGTCTACTGTACTTTTAATTCTACTAAATTCAATAATTCAATAAAATCACATTGATCATTTATCTGTGTCCATTCTTAGGGCTAACCCAAGTCACTTCCTCGTCACAATTTTTACACGTTGTGGAGGCTTCTGTAGCTTCTTGACACAAACATAGTTCGACGTTCCACAGTTGTCGCAACGGGCGCGTAGCGACCGCTCCATTAGCCCGAGCGCAGCACCATTGAAAGTGTAAAACTTCATCTCTACAGTCCCTCCGCTTTTTGATCATCCAACTTTCAAAGTTAACTATATTCAAGCTGATCGATCTAGACGTACGGAAGAACTCAAAACAGCAACTCAAATGCGCTTGGGTTGAGTGTAGGACATTTACATGAAAGTAGATGGCTACAAGGGGTGCAATTAGCCTGTAACGAGGCTGCCATTGGCTAATTGTCGACGGCGGTCAGTGACCTGCTAGCAGTCATCTGATTGGTCCTCGCTAGAAACCGTCGGAAATCTAGTGCATATCAAATAGTGTACACGGGGGGGGGGGGGGTAGTGCTATGTCCCAAGTGCCGGAAAGTTCCATACGTAGCCCCCCTTTTCTGTTGAGGGTGGGATTGTATATTCTCTCATATATATATATATATATATATATATACATCTTACAACCTTTCCTATTGGACATCTGAAATTGTCTTCATTCATAGTTAGAGTATAAAAGACCTGTTTCTTCCAGATCTCTTCAGTGTCACTGACGAAGGATAGTGGATTCTATCCGAAACGTCTGACCGTTTCAAAACCATATCCAGTTGCTTGAGTAACTATTTTTGGCGGATATTGTTTGTTGTTTATCAGCATAACTCAAGAAGCCATTGATGGTTTGCTATGGTATATGGAGGTGAGTTGGTATCAACAAAGCAAATGCCAAATTTTGTTCTGCAGTAAAACCTGTGACCAGTACAAAACCGTTTATTCTTGTTTGGCCGGTACGGAAAAAAACGGACCTAAAAAAAAACAGTAGACCGATTAGAAAATGAACAGATCATAACGGTAGGCGTTCATGTGTTTTTTCCCCGACCGAACAAAATTACAAGAACGAAGTAGAGTAAAGTTGACAGTAATGTTTAACAAGTTTCTACAGTGAAACATTCTCTATGTTATATCACAGAGACATTTGTGCTGTTTTACAGTACATAATGATAGGGTTTCGAAACGCCAGTAGAAGTCGGGTACTCTATCAGGTTCTTGTTCTTGTTCGGTTACTGGATAACACCCCTAAAAGGTAGATTTCTTCTGTAGCGAAATGGATCATTGTTGACCATTTGCATACTTTCACAGATACTTAGGTCCGGCCAGGTTCAGGTGCAGACCAGGACCCTATCCTCTGGACCTGGACCATACGGCATACCTGTACTTGAATTTTCTGTACCTGTACCCACCCTTAATTGTGACCCTTGTATCCTATGCACTCCAGGTGCATCACGATCACATTCGAGGACTTTTCCGTGGAAGGAAACCTCCTGTGCATGTACGACAAAGTCTGGGTCATCACTAACGGTACGAAGCTGTACGGTCCGATGTGCAGTACCGACGTACCCGAAAGGAGGCGTGGGAGAGAGGTCGAACTGACCTTTGTCTCGGATGACAGCCTCGGGAAGAGAGGCTTCTTGGTGCAGTACAGCAGTCAGGCATGGCACGGGCCGGGATGTGGCTAACGGCTGACAGGATATGATATTCAAAGGAGTTCTAAACTCCACAAGAGAGTCTTATTTTCCAAGTCAGAGTGTCTGACATGGCCTGACAAAAGTTCGGTTACAAAACCAATTTGAGGGGCGATGTTAAAAACTCGTCTTGTTTTGTGTTGTCTAGTCAATTCGCCGTCTTGGTGTGCAAATCGCCCTCATTTATACGTATAGAAAATGCTTGGGTGGGGTTTAGTGAGTGATCCAAACACACCTCGTGTGATTCACCACAAGTGAAATTCTGCCAAAGGCTGCTGATTGTGTATTCATTGACACATAATCTATTGGACAATAGCACTCTCTTCTAGAGTTTAACACCCCTTTAACACCAGTGCAATGGCCTTGTTGCCATGGTCTTGCATTTGGCACATAGGTCCTGGGATCTATACCCGGTCTAGTCATACCAGAGACTTAGTACACACTTCTTTCTCTGCTTAGCACTCAACATTCGGGAAAACAGTACGGTAGTTGAAACCACCATTACGAGTGCACTCGTCCCCCGCTCTTGTGATTGAAAAAAAAGTTGTGTGGCCTAAGGGCGGAGATGAGCGCCACCCTATGGTGTGGAAATGACATTGCACTATACTGCTTCATTTCTAATGTTCAGGAGAAGGGATATGTTTTCCCAACAATCCCCAAGAGCAATAACAAAGTTACAGCAGATGACAACAACAATAATAAACCATTTGGCTCGCCCCTGAGGCGTCGCCAAAAACTTACAATTCCAAATAAGCAATTCCTTTAGAGTTAAGCCATTGGAATACAAAATAAGATATCGTGTAGTACCTTGAGTCAAACCACTGTTTGTTGTTGTTGTTGTTGTATGAAATATCTTTAGCAAGATGGGTAGCATTCTGAAGCGATATTTGAGTGCACACACAAAAAAATCCATATTCAACGCTCTTAATTTCGCACACAACATTAGTATTGTCGTTGTCAGAAAGACCTGTAGCTGTGACATTGTTGTAACATTATTAGTATAGAGACTTACTTTTAGTATGGAAGTCTGCGAAGTCTTCTTATCGTGACAGACAGGGAAAGTTTGATGATGCAGATAACAGCTTGAGATCTTGAGAACACGGTAACGGTACTTTGACGACAGGTTGAAATATTATTGATGTTCTCTTGTATTACATTATAGCCCAAAGTAGTGATTTACTATATGAATATGTAGTTGACAACCATGACACTTTTTATGTGTTTTTATCTACATGGATATGTAGAACATTTGAAATTTGAATACTTTTCTAAAACCTGAAGTGTGAAATCCCAATGAAAACCTAAAATAAGTATTTGATACATTTTTGTGTGTAAGATTCAAATGAAAACCTAGGATAAGTATTTAATACATTTTTGTGTGTAAAATTCCAATGAAAACCTATAATAAGATAAGTATTTGATGCATTTTTGTGTATAAAATTCCAATGAAAACCTAAAATAAGTATTTGATACATTTGTGTGTGTAAAATTCCAATGAAAACCTAAAATAAGTATTTGATACATTTTTGTGTGTAAAATTCCAATGAAAACCTAAAATAAGTATTTGATACATTTTTGTGTGTAAAATTCCAATGAAAACCTAAAATAAGTATTTGATACATTTTTGTGTGTAAAATTCCAATGAAAACCTATAATAAGATAAGTCTTTGATGCATTCTTGTGTATGAAATTCCAATGAAAACCTAAAATAAGTATTTGATACATTTTTGTGTGTAAAATTCCAATGAAAACCTAAAATAAGTATTTGATACATTTTTGTGTGTAAAATTCCAATGAAAACCTAAGATAAGTATTTAATACATTTTTGTGTATAAAATTCCAATGAAAAGCTAAAATGAGTATTTGATACATTTTGTAATTCCTTCAAAATACGCACACAATTGTGACTGTTTGTGATGAGTCGAATGTGATAAATAAAAATCATTAACATTTATAAGATATGTGGCTGATTTTTCTTAATCATAAGAAATGACAACTACCAAATGATTGAAATGAAGGTGTGAAAATAGATCATATCATCGTGTAGCTTTATAAGTTACATCTTAGGTTGCTGTTTAGAGTAGAGTAGATTCATCCCTCAAGCTACCAACATCTTGCACACTGCAGTCGTCCCTCAGAAAGACATCTGGAGCCGCATAGTTTTAAGTTTTGAACTTTTATTCAGCCTGTCGATCATCTTAGGTTGCTGGTAATATGCACTCTCGTCATATGGGCAAATTAGACGAACACACAAAATAAACAATTGTAACAATTACTGATTATTAGCTGTACTAATGCCACAATAAGAATCATCGAAACAAAAGAAGTTTTTGTGCCCGTCCCTTCCTAATACGCTGTTACTTATTAATAGTTGTGCGTTCTTTCTATGTTAAGGTGAGCTCACCATGCGTATGTATATATTCAGGTCCGTATGAGGTCCGTATGGAAGTCTTATCCTCTACCAGACTCCACAGGTCGCTGGAAGAATAGTAAAAATTGAACAAATATAAACAGATAACATGCCAAAAGAGTTAGCTGGCCAAGGAGTATGGTTTTCAACCCACCTAACTCCACTGGCATGTTATCTTTCTATATTTGTCCAATTTCTATTATTTTTCGAGTGACCTGTCGAGCCTGGTAGAGGTTAAAACTTCCATACATACCTCATACAGGCTTGAATATATACGCACGTGTGAAACCCCTTAACAAAAGCTTTATTCACATTTAAGAACTTAGAATGCAGAAACCCTGGAGGAACGCACCAACGAGTCTAGACTTTCAGTTTTGTTGTGAAGGTGGGGATATTGGTCTGGCTCTTGTTTTGCATGATTAGGCCACACCAAAGATATTTGTTGCTTCTTGGATTTTTTTCAGAAAAAAAATCGACCGATAGGGAAAAATATTTTTCAAAAGGTCTGGGGTGAAGATATATGGCTTAAATAACAGCCTGGGGTGTTTAATGGCACGTTTTATACAATGAATCCCTTCCTTTGATTTGTTACTGATATTCTGAATATAAGGCATTGTTTTAGAGTGAAATGATGTGTATGTGGCTCTGAGTGGTAATATTTACAGGTTTGTGATAGCAAAACCTGTATTATTTTTCCCAGGACGTACGTTATGTGTGACATAACAGTGTGTGTGTGTGGGGGGGGTATAACTCAGAGGTCTTGAGTTCATCCGTTAATATGTCACCGATCCCGTGTCCTTGGGAAAGCCACTTTACACTACTAATCTGACTTTACTAAAATTAAATGTAAAAATGGGCACCTATCTTCGGTTATAGCCGTCCCTCGTATATGGCGTCAAAGTCCCGCGTTTTAAGAGAGCCACACTTCGAGTGTGTGAGTGTGAGAGGATCAAAACCTACAGTCCAGGCCGCACCTGGGGCAATAACTATAGTACTGAGGTCACCTGAGTTAGCTCTGCATGGCAGCCGATCCAGACCCTTGTGATTGTAACCTCCTCGCAGTTCAGCTCATGGCTGCCAAGAGATAGAAGTCGACATGTGCTGACAACCATTTGAATGTAAAACATATTTTCAAACCATAAAAATATTGCAAAAGTGTGTAGAATCTGGAGACCGTGCGTTATAATTAACTAGAGGATTGTCAATACGAATGCTATGAAATCAAAGACAGCGTTGGGACTTATCATACAGACCTATCATGTGACATATGTATACATGTGTCTGTCAAAGTTTGCTTTCTGCAGCGCAAGAGTCGGTAAGAACTATGCCAACACCCTCAGGACACCGCCCACTACGTCTAGACCGGGGCTTATTACAGTTAACAGCTGAAAACAGTATGACTGTGTTTGTTTGTTTGTTTTTTGTCTGTTTGTTTGTTTGTTTGTTTGTTTGTTTAATATCCAGAATTATGACTGCAATCTGCTTGACAAGATAGAATACATCTAAGGGCAAACAGAACTGGAAATTCTACGGTATCCCATACATACATTGTTGTCTCGACTACTCCAGTTTTCTGCAAACCTTCTGTTCTGTACTTTAAGCAGTTAAAAGTCACTCCCTAGTTTCAACACTTTTAGTCAAAACTTCGTTTTTCGGCTTTCCTGTGTACAATCATCACAGCTTTATATCTCATAAACGATTTTCACAAGGGCTGACGTTTAGTAGTAATACTAAAGTAGAACTTTCGTTGCAATTCTGTAAACAAAAGTTTAAACTGTACTATGATATTCAACACAAAAATTGGACTCACCCAAATTTTCGACTGAACAGCACCAGTCTTTGACTTCCCTGGACAGAGACGGTGGGCGCCATAGACTTCCTGCAACTTATGATCCACTGCTCACTGATTCACGTGTTCTGCATAACGTGACGTCACGGCAGCTGTGGATTGACAGAGACTAGTGTTGTTCAGTCGAAAATTTGGGTGGGTCCAATTTTTGTGTTGCATATAACAGTTAAACTACTTCAAAAATTACTTCTACCAACACTGAACTTTCAAGTTAAAAGTTGATTCTGTCTGAAATAGTGTGTCAATCTTCGCTTGAGTCGAAGACAACCCACACGCAAGAACAATTTTAAACCTTTTATTTCGTCCAGAAACGGTTTATTTCGTCATGAAAATGACCGTTTCTTGACGAAGACAACCCACACACAAAAACAAATCTTATTCCGTCAAGAAACCGTGATTTTCTGGCACGACATCACGTTGTAGTCGTGACACATCATACGTAACGACCTTTATAAGTCTGAGTCCCTCTTCCCTCTGGCGCTTCGTAACATTTCAGTGATGTGCTTTTCTACTTGTGTTGGTCTTTCCGAAACATGTGTAGAATACTTCAGCGATCAAACGTATTTTTGTTTCACAAACAGACGCGTTTCCTGTCAACAGAGTTTTGACTTATGCATGAGAGCAAACGTGGTTAAAAGAGACAACCCCGTACAAATCTGACTCTGTGTAGAGCCGTTTGTTGGAATGAGCGGTAAAATGCCGTCCAACAAATTTTACTGCGGCGCCATTCTGTTCTTCGCAGGCCTTCTACTGTCTGCTCTGGCAGCGATCGTGATTTTCATGATGGGCCCACCTGAAAGTAACAAGAATATAACGGCAACCGAGGAGATGGCGGTGGTCAAAATCGAAGTCAAGCAGGTAAAGAATGCTATTGGATAGATCCAAAACTTTTGCAGTTTGATTCAGGATGGATGAAAATGTTCATGTTGGTTTAAACTGAGAGAAACTGTTACAGAAACAAAAGTACTGTGACCAAAGTAAACCTTATCCATGGGGTTACCTTGTACCTTGGTCCCTTCGGGGTAAGGTCACATTTCTAAACCGGGGCCCGGCCGGGATGTTTTAAGAAACGAAAAATCAAATTGTATACCTAGAAAAATACACAAATTATGCCCTTGAATCTTATTTTGATATTTAAAGTATAATACTATGGCAATGAGTGAAGTGAAGACACTTTTATCACAATTATGTCCATGAAAATAGAGCGCGTCAGTTATCAAAAATGTCGAAGAAGTTGTCTCAAGGGCTTAGAGTCTATCTTTTCTCACTGTTGCAACGTATGATCAGGATTTACCTGCTAGTTGATAGCATTACCATTGATTGAAGATATGTTTATTGCAAGTTCATGTCCGAGGTCTAATTGCAGGTACAAACAACACGTATGATAAGGAAAGTACAAAGTTGCTAATTAACTACATTCTATGACTATGTTGTGCTACTTAAGTGTACATTATACAAGTTTTGTTGGGTTTGGATTCTTCTTGGTTACAGTAATAGCAGGTATAAACAACACATATGATAAGGAAAGTACAAAGGTGCTAATAACTACATTCTATGGCTTTGTTGTACTACTTAAATCTACATTGAAAACCTAACCAACAAGCTTCTTGAGCGTAGATAGATTCACAAGTTCTACTTAGCTCAGTTTTTGTCGTTGAGCTGTCGTTGTCTTCTCATTCTAGGGTGCTTCTGTGGCGACGACTCCTGACCAAGGCAAACCCCTTCCGTCCTCGTCTCCCACCCCGTTTAAAATGAACTCATCTTTCCCGAGGCTTCTGTCTCCCTCCCCGACCATCCCTGTCCTACCTACGGTAGGCACAGCTCCTGTTGCCCGTATCCATCCCTCCTTGCCACCGCCACCCACCCTCGCTAATCGCTCACAACCAATGACCTCTCAGCATCAAACTATGACCACCCCTTTCCATGGAGTTAAGACCACCCAGATTCGGAAGATGAACACTAGTACGTCCCAAATAAACAACTCGTGGCTTTTCGGTCAGGTAGGGACCCCGTTACTGGCACCGCTAACGACCGAGAGACTCCACAACACTTTTCCAGAAGAGACCACCTCTTTTCCCGCGACCGTAATAACCACCCGCACATCCCCAATAACCACTCGCACACCCCCAATAACCACCGCCATATCCACAATAACCACCCGTTCATCCCCAATAACCACCGACTCATCCCCAATAACCACCCGCACATCCCCAATAACCACTCGCACACCCCCAATAACCACCGCCATATCCACAATGACCACCCGTTCATCCCAAATAACCAACGGCTCATCCCCAATAACCACCGGCTCATACTCAATAACCACCCGCTCATCCCCAATAACCACCCGCTCATCCCCAATAACCACCCGCTCATTCCCAATAACCACCCGCCCATCCCCACTAACCACCCGATCATTCCCAATAACCACCCTCCCATTCCCAATAACCACCCGCTCATCCCCAATAACCGTCTCCCCAACCGTCCAACCTGCCGTTTCCTGCCCTGAGAACGACACAGAAACGGTGTATGCCGGCCACGGGGAGATCTCGTCCCCAAGATTCTCGTCCAACTACCCTCCCAACATGTGTCATACATGGAAATTCTGGACCGGTCCTTGGCAGTAAGTACTAGTAGATCTATCTGGAAATATCTGAACCGTCTGTGGCGTCGGGCGTGGCGTAACTGGTAGAGCGTTCGGCTCGGAACCTAGAGGTCCTGAGTTCGATCCCCACCGTGCCCCGCCCCGACGTTGTGCCCTTCAAATTACAAAACTTGAGTGCAGTGCCACATTGTCCCAGTCGGTACAAAAAGCAAAATAGAAAAAAAAAATATGTGAAAGTAAAAAGAAATTCTTCACAAACAGAATAGTTTGTCAGAATAGTGCGGTGGATGTGTATCTGATTTTGAAATGCAATATTCAAGTGGTCTTTCCCAAGTTGTCATCTTGTACTATTGAGTATTGACTACTTTATTGTGTCTGTTTGTTTGTCTGTCTGTTAAGTTGCCCGTCTGTCTGTATGACTGTCTGTCTGTATGACTGCCTGTCTGCCCGTGTCGCCGTCTGTCTGTCTGTCTACCTGTTTCTCTATCTGTCTGTGCCACTGTCTGTCTGTATGACTGTTTCTCTGTCTGTTTGTGCCACTGTCTGTCTGTCTGCCTGTTTCTCTGTCTGTCTGCCTGTTTCTCTGTCTGTCTGTGCCACTGTCTGTCTGCCTGTTTCTCTGCCTATTTCTCTGTCTGTCTGTGTCTGTCGGTGCCACTGTCTGTCTGCCTGTTTCTCTGTCTGTCTGTGTCTGTCTGACTGTTTCCCTGTCTGTTGACTGTTATAGTCCAAACTTTCCCCAAACTTTTACACCACCCGAATCCGTTCTCTACATGTACAATCGTCAATGCCATCCCTTCCAAACACTTCTTTGGGTTGTTAATCTTATGGCATACACAAACTTTCATCTTTTCCTTCTACAGAAACGTCTCCATTAAGTTTCTATACTTCCATGTTGAGAGTTATTACGACTGCCCATACGACAGTGTGACGGTTATCATCGATGGCGCTCTACCGGGTCAGAAGTACTGCGGCGGCGGCGACAACGACATTCCTGCCGGCCTGACCAATGTCACCGGTAGAAAAGTTGAGATAACCATGGTTTCGGATGACAGCCACCAAGAGATGGGGTTCAAACTAGAGTATGGAAACATCCCAAGGTTCGGATAATGACTAAGCAAAGCATTCATTTGCTACATTTCTTTGAAAGTAAAACTAACACTGATCATCAGCAACCACATCGGTATGTAGTGGTCAGGTTTTGTTCAACTATCTTTTGAACGTGTGTTCCATCGTCTTTATCGAAAACGACAAATTCAGTTGTGATACTAGTACGCCAGGCGTTGTTAGATGTTAGGTTTTATCATCACTAAAACTTATATTTCGTTTGCTAAAGTCCACTTAAATATTTCTAACTATCTATATTATCACGTAAAGTATTGTTTTTAGGAGCAAGAGAAAATGTGGTGCCATTACAAGCAATGTACAACCCTTTATACCCTTGTTGTTTCCTAGGTGGAAACAAGAAAGCTTGTGTGGTTATCACATAAGTCTACACGCATACTTGAATAACTTTGATGTTAGGAAAAGTACCACAAGTAGTCACAGGTAGTCATTTGTAAACTAAGTAAGTGTAGCTTCGGTAAGGTTTAAGATTCATTTCAGTAATGAATTGTACGATTTGAAATTCCAAGGAAATATGCTATTATATTGTACTTAAGCATGGAAGTTCGTTTGTGTTGGTAGATGCCATTATGGAAGACGACCGAACTCGATTCGAATGTACTGTAACAGTTATACTTTTAAACCCAGACACAATAACGAATTGTGATTTGAAAATATGTGGCTCCTTGTTTCTGTCTTCGGTTGTGCATGTTGATAATATTGCCACACGGGGCGTGGGGTGTGGCTCTCCCCAAACACGGGACCTCCAGTTAACGTCCTATCCGAGGGACGGCCCTAGCCGAAACTAGGTACTCATTTTTTCACCTGAGTGAAGTGAGGAAAGTCGTGTAAAGTACCTTTCCCAAGGGCACAAGATCGGTGACACGGCAGCCGGATTCGAACCCTCGAGGCAAACACGCTGCCGCTGTGCCATATGGTCTTACGCGTGTGCACATACATTTGTGTACGTCAGCGTTGTTGTTGTTTCTAATTGCTTTGGAAAGACAAGGACAATGTGGCACTGCACTCAAGTCTGTAACTTATATCATCAGTGCCACATACACAGCACAGACAGAAGTCTTTTCTTTTACCTCCCCGACCGAAGACAGGTACCCATTTCTACACCTGGGTGAAGTGAGGAAGGTGTAATGTACCTATCCCAAGGGCACAACGTCGGGGGTACGGCGGGTATCGAACTCGGGTGCTCTAGATTCCGAGTAGCCTGGTTACCAAACCCCAGCCCGATCTCAAGTATCTATCGTGCAAGGGTCTGGCCGGATGGGATAGGCAGCCTTCGCAATTTTGCCCCTTGTAGTGGGCAAAAAACTCCACCAATAGAACAGCAGCAGGATCAGCAGGAGGTAATACACCCCTACCATGATTGGTTAAAGACCCCCAACTGTATTTTTTTAATCCATAACAGTGGCCACTAAGTACCTGATTCGCTACTGTGATAGCCTGCTGACCAACTGTGGTGTGTTGTAGCTGGCTACCTGTGGTTTGAGTGGTCATAAATCCTAGGTTCTCCTCCCTATGATCAAGGGCCTTCGAGAACATTTCTACAGCCATCCTGCCAGACCCCAACACAAAAGATATTTTTGAGGTTGGGGTATGGTATCCAGGCTAGATTCCGAGTCGACCGCTCTACCAGTTACGCCACACGCAACGCCACGTTGTTTTTTTCAGTAGCAGGTCACTGTTGGGTTCCTTTTCTGCGTCACTATAATTTAGATATTGCATAATACGTAAAAGTATGACTTAGAAGACGACAAAATACACAAAAAGTAAGAAAATTCGTTCTTTATCTCTGAGTACCCCGCAGTGAAGCAAGCGGTGAAGCAAGCGTGATGCAAGACCTGTATTGGCGATAATGTAAAATTAGGAAAGTTCAGGGTGTCATAATCTCATCCGTGAACATTCCAGGTTAGAAGAATTCACCCCACATAGCAGCCCGCTATCTCAAGTGTCCAAAAGTCTGATTTTTAAAAATTCCGACCAGCGGAAGTGCCCGCAGCCCTCAAGTTTGCCGCCATCTTGGCATCACATGACCGTCAAGTTATGGACTGACCACTTCAAATTAGAGGTCAGCACAGGCTAAAAAAATAAACCAAAACCTTGTTTTTTGCCTAATCTGAACGTCTGCACCATACACTGTCTCACCAATATGAAATGTTTCTTACATTTTCCTGCTAAAAGTCGAAAATAGGCTAAAATACTATGGACTCAAATTGGGCCTTCTGCGGCTGCGTCAATTAGGGTCATTGCCCTTGACGTGCGTAGACGTTCCACGTTTGCTCTTGTTGCCTGGCCGGTCATGATGAATCATGCAACCATTTGTTGCAAAAAAAAAAACATCACATTTTGTTTAAGACTACTCTTCATACAATAACTAAAATTTGTAATGAGAAGGCGTCATGCGTATCATACGCATACGTATGAAGTCGAACTCGACGTCTAGCAGATAGGACAAGACTACATTTTATATGACAACGAATAATCATTCATATCTGCATAACTCTTTGGCCAAGCTTCAGAACTAAAGTTTTTCAACTCATGCAAGCCGGTAAAAGTTACAGAAAGGAAAAAAATAACACTCTACGTGATCCACCCACCACGTCTAGACTTGTAGCTCCCGGGGCTTACACTGTCGAAAACAGATGTGTTTTTCCCCCTTTTTTTTATTTCGGAGACGTTTATGAAATAACTGAAGGATCAGACTTATAACAGACGTATTTCCTGTACGTGAAAACTTTTTTTATTCATACATGAAATTCGTTACAGGTGTGCAAGCATAGAAACAAAGTTGAGTCCGTTTGTTGGGAAGAGGTAATGATGCCGTCCAACAAATGTTGCTGTGGCGCCATACTGTTCTTTGCAGGTCTCCTGTTGTCTACGCTTATTACGATTGTAGTTTTCATGGTGGCCCCGCCTGGAAACAACACCAACACAACGGGAACCGAGACGAGTGGCGACATCAATAAGAAGGTAAGCAATATGCCAAAAAGCAGTTACTCAAGCAACTGGATATGATTTTGGAAACGGTTGCTGGATTAGCTGTGCCTTACGGAAAATTGCCGTGCAGATCCTTGTCGCTTGGGGTCGCTGCTAGTCCGTCTACCTGAACTTACCACTGCTGCCATAATCGTCAAGGAAGAAGATGGCAGACTACCATTCTTCTTGGACGCGCTTCTTTGTAGATGAAGATGTGCCTTTTTGTTTACTCAATGTTAAACAATACAGGCTGCACTATAGTTTTATTCCGTTCCGATCTCTGACTGTCATACGTCAAACATAGCTATATACCATTGGTGCTATCCAACTGTGTACTAGTAACAAACTAGTATAAGTCTCTTCCTGTTATACGTAGACAATATGTGTTGTCTCTAGTTCAAGTAGTTGTGCATTACTGAATACTCAATGTTTTTTTGTGTGTGACAGAAACTGTGCCAAAGCCACACAACGTAACATGTTGTATGGTTTCCTTTGTGTGTGTCATATGCTATACTATGTACAAAAGCATGTACAGCTGGTGTACATGTTTAAAGGCCATGTTTACTTGAC